>NC_133402.1:27195649-27485644 GCF_047511655.1 Castor canadensis | reverse complement strand
ATCAAGCACATTGATTCCATGTGATATTTGAGTTGGTTTGGAAAGGAATACCTCCTGTCACGTAAGGTCTGCAAGGCAGAAGTAGGGTCTCTTCGTTCCAATAGTGCATTGTAGCTAGTTGAAGAAACAAAGGTATCTCTCGACAGAAAATCATATCTGTTAGAAGCAGGAGCATCTAGAGTATTTTTTCCCTGTAAGAATTGAGTTCCTTTGTGGAAGGAACACTTCATGCAACTTCGGATTTTCAAGGATGAGATTGGCACTCTTTGTTCCAAATAGGCCTATTAAGCTAAGTTGAAGAAACACAGGTATCACCCGAAAGAAAATAATCTGTGTTAGAAGCAGGAGGATGTTAAACAATACTTCCCTGTGAAAGTTGAGTTAGTTTTTTAAAGGAATACTTTCAGCACTTAGGTATTTCAAGGTGGAGATGGGCTCTCGTTTTTCACAAGAGGCCTGTTTAGCTGAGTTGGAGAAACCCATGTGTCTCTCAAAAGAAACCCACTTGTGTTAGAAGCAGGAACACCTACAACGATGTGTCCCAGTGAGAACTGAGTGAGTTTTTGAAGGGAATATTGACTGCAGCTTAGAATTCAAGGTTGAGATAGGCTACGTTTGTTCCTATTCTGTATTGTCAGTTGAGTTGAAGAGACACGTGAATCTCTTGAAAGAATACCTTCTGTGTTAGAAGCAGGCACCTCAAGCCCTTTGATTCCCTGAGGGAATTGAGTTTCTTCCGAAATGAATACCTTTTCAACGTAAATTTTCCAAGGCAGAGATAGGGTGTCTTTGCCCCAAATAGTCCTATTTACGTAAGTTGAAGAAACACATGGAGCACTAGAAAGAAAGACCATATTTGTTAGAGCATGTGCATGTAGGCCCAATTTGCCCTCTGACAGTTGAGTTAGTTCTGAAAGGAATTCATACACCCAATCCCAGTTTTCAAGGTGAAGAAAGGCTCATTTTGTGCCAAATAGGACTGTCCAGATAACTTGAAGAAACACATGAATTTCTCGAAAGAAATCCATCTATATTAGAAGCACAAGCATCAACCACATTGTTTTACTGTGAGAACGCAGTTAGTGTACTTAAGGCATAGTTTTTGCAACTTAGGATTTTCAGCGTAGAGATAAGCTCTCCTTATTCCAATAGACCTATTCAGCTGACTTCAAAACCACGTGAATCGAACCAGAGAAAACCATCTACGTGGTAAGCCTCAGAATTTAGGTCATGGTTTCCCTGCGAGTACTGACTTCGTTAGTGGAAGGAATTCACATGGCCATCAGAGTTTTCAAGGTGGAGAGTGGCTCATTTTGTTCCAAATAGGCCTCTCCAGACAAGTTGAAGGAACTCATGTATCTCTCAAAGAAAACCAGGGATGATAGAAGGAGGTGCATCTAGTCCATTATTTCTCTGTGAGAAATGAGGTAGGTTTTTAAAAGGAAACTTCCTGCAACTTAAGTATTTCAAGGTGGAGGTTGCCTCTCTTTGTTCCAAACAGTCCAGTTCAGCTGACTTGATGAAACCCACGTATCTCTGAAAAGAAAACAGTCTATGTTAGAAGCAGGAGCATCTCACACTTTCTTTCAATGTAAGAATTGAGGTAGATTTTGCAAAGAATGCTTCCTTCAACTTAGGTTTTTCCAGGTGGACATAGGCTCTCTTGGTTCCAAGTAGGCTTATTAGGCTGAGGTGAAGAAACACATGCATCTCGCCAAAGAAACCCACTTGTGTTAGATGCGGGAAGATGGAGAACATTATTGCCCTCTGAGAACTGAGTTAGTTTTGGCAAAGAATACCTCCTGAAACATAGGATTTTCAAGGTGCAGATAGGCTATGTATATTCCAAATTGGCCTTTTCAGCTGAGTTTAAGAAACACATTCATCTCTCAAAAGAAAACCCTTTGTGTCACAAGCAGGAGTGTCTAGCACATTGTTTCCCTCTGACAATCGAGTTAGTTCTCGAAAGGAATACCTCCTGCAACTTAGGTTTTTCAAAGTGCAGATGGGCCCTCTTTGTCCCAAACAGGTCTATACAGGTGAGTTGATGAAGCACGTAACTATCTCATTGGAAAACCATCTGTGTTAGAAGCAGGAGCAGCTAACACTTTGTATCCCTCTGAGAACTGAGGTAGGTTTTGAGAGGAACACTTCCTACACCCTAGGTTTTTCAAGGTGGAGATAGGCTGTCTTTGTTCCAAATAGGCCTATTTGGCTAAGGTGTAGAAACACATATACGTCACAAAAGACAATGATTTAGGTTAGAAGCAGGAGCACCTAGCACATAGTTTTCCTCTGAGAAGTGATTTAGATTTTGTAAGGAATACACACTGCCAATGAGAATTTTCAAACAGGAGAAATGCTTAGTTGGTTCCAAAGAGGACTGCCCAGCTAATTTGAAGGAACTCTTGTAACTCCCCAAAGAAAACTGTGTATGTTAGATGCCTCAGAACCTAGGGCATTGTTTCCTGTGAGAATTGAGTTACTTTTCAGAGGAATTCCTACCGCCAGTCTGAGTGTCAAGGTGGAGACATGCATATTTTGTTCGAGCTAAGTGGAAGCAGCACATGTATCTCTGGAAAGAAATCAATCTGTGTTTGGAGCAGGAGGATCTAGCACATTGTTTTCCTGTGAGAATTGTGAGAGGTTTTGTCAGAAATACTTCCTGCAACTTTCAGCTTTAAAGGAGAAACATGATCTCTTTGATCCAAATCGGCCTATACCGTGAAGATGAAAAGCCACATCTATGACTCGAAAGATAGCCATCTGTTTTAGGAGCAGAAGCATCGAGCACCAGCACATTGTTTCCCTGTGAGAATTGAGTAAGTCTTTGATAGGGATACATCCTGCAACTCAGGTTTCTCATGGTGGAGATAGGCTCACTATGTGCTAAGTAGACCCATAGCTGTGAGTTGAAGAAACACATGTATCTTTCCAAAGAAAACCACCCGTGTTAGGAGCTGCAGCATGTAGCACATTGTTTTCCTGTGAGAATTGAGTTAATTTTTGAAAAGCATAATTCCTGCAGAAAAGGTTTTTCAAGGTGGAATTAGGATCACTTGGTTCCAAATAGGTGTATTGGGCTGAGTCGAAGAGACACATGTATCTGTCAAAAGAAAACCATTTCCTCAGAACCAGGAGTTTCCAGCACTTTGTACTCCTGAACGAATTGAGTTAGTATTTAAAAGGAGTACTTCCTAAAAGTTAGGTTTTTCAATGTGGAGCTAGGCTGTCTTTTTTCCAAATTGTCTTATTTAGCTAAGTTGAAGAAACGCATGTATTTCTTGACCGAAAACTTTCTCTCTTAGAAGCAGGAGAATCTAGCACATTGTTTCCCTGTGAGAACTGACTTAGTTTTTGAAAAGAATTCTTTCTGCAACTTCGGTTTTTCAAAGTGGAGTTAGGCTTTCTTTGTTCCAACTAGGCCTTTTCAGCTGATTTATGAAACACATTTGTCTCTCCAAAGGAAAACATCTATCTATGTTGGAAGCTGCAGCTTGTGTGAGATTTGAGTTCGTGTTTAAACGGAATATTTCTGTAACTTAGGATTTTCACGGTGGACATAGGCTATGTTTATTCCAATCACGCCTCTTCAGCTGAGTTGAAGGAACACATGTATATCCTGAAAGAAAACCATGTGTGTTAGAAGCAGAAGCATCAAGCACATTGATTCCATGTGATATTTGAGTTGGTTTGGAAAGGAATACCTCCTGTCACGTAAGGTCTGCAAGGCAGAAGTAGGGTCTCTTCGTTCCAATAGTGCATTGTAGCTAGTTGAAGAAACAAAGGTATCTCTCGACAGAAAATCATATCTGTTAGAAGCAGGAGCATCTAGAGTATTTTTTCCCTGTAAGAATTGAGTTCCTTTGTGGAAGGAACACTTCATGCAACTTCGGATTTTCAAGGATGAGATTGGCACTCTTTGTTCCAAATAGGCCTATTAAGCTAAGTTGAAGAAACACAGGTATCACCCGAAAGAAAATAATCTGTGTTAGAAGCAGGAGGATGTTAAACAATACTTCCCTGTGAAAGTTGAGTTAGTTTTTTAAAGGAATACTTTCAGCACTTAGGTATTTCAAGGTGGAGATGGGCTCTCGTTTTTCACAAGAGGCCTGTTTAGCTGAGTTGGAGAAACCCATGTGTCTCTCAAAAGAAACCCACTTGTGTTAGAAGCAGGAACACCTACAACGATGTGTCCCAGTGAGAACTGAGTGAGTTTTTGAAGGGAATATTGACTGCAGCTTAGAATTCAAGGTTGAGATAGGCTACGTTTGTTCCTATTCTGTATTGTCAGTTGAGTTGAAGAGACACGTGAATCTCTTGAAAGAATACCTTCTGTGTTAGAAGCAGGCACCTCAAGCCCTTTGATTCCCTGAGGGAATTGAGTTTCTTCCGAAATGAATACCTTTTCAACGTAAATTTTCCAAGGCAGAGATAGGGTGTCTTTGCCCCAAATAGTCCTATTTACGTAAGTTGAAGAAACACATGGAGCACTAGAAAGAAAGACCATATTTGTTAGAGCATGTGCATGTAGGCCCAATTTGCCCTCTGACAGTTGAGTTAGTTCTGAAAGGAATTCATACACCCAATCCCAGTTTTCAAGGTGAAGAAAGGCTCATTTTGTGCCAAATAGGACTGTCCAGATAACTTGAAGAAACACATGAATTTCTCGAAAGAAATCCATCTATATTAGAAGCACAAGCATCAACCACATTGTTTTACTGTGAGAACGCAGTTAGTGTACTTAAGGCATAGTTTTTGCAACTTAGGATTTTCAGCGTAGAGATAAGCTCTCCTTATTCCAATAGACCTATTCAGCTGACTTCAAAACCACGTGAATCGAACCAGAGAAAACCATCTACGTGGTAAGCCTCAGAATTTAGGTCATGGTTTCCCTGCGAGTACTGACTTCGTTAGTGGAAGGAATTCACATGGCCATCAGAGTTTTCAAGGTGGAGAGTGGCTCATTTTGTTCCAAATAGGCCTCTCCAGACAAGTTGAAGGAACTCATGTATCTCTCAAAGAAAACCAGGGATGATAGAAGGAGGTGCATCTAGTCCATTATTTCTCTGTGAGAAATGAGGTAGGTTTTTAAAAGGAAACTTCCTGCAACTTAAGTATTTCAAGGTGGAGGTTGCCTCTCTTTGTTCCAAACAGTCCAGTTCAGCTGACTTGATGAAACCCACGTATCTCTGAAAAGAAAACAGTCTATGTTAGAAGCAGGAGCATCTCACACTTTCTTTCAATGTAAGAATTGAGGTAGATTTTGCAAAGAATGCTTCCTTCAACTTAGGTTTTTCCAGGTGGACATAGGCTCTCTTGGTTCCAAGTAGGCTTATTAGGCTGAGGTGAAGAAACACATGCATCTCGCCAAAGAAACCCACTTGTGTTAGATGCGGGAAGATGGAGAACATTATTGCCCTCTGAGAACTGAGTTAGTTTTGGCAAAGAATACCTCCTGAAACATAGGATTTTCAAGGTGCAGATAGGCTATGTATATTCCAAATTGGCCTTTTCAGCTGAGTTTAAGAAACACATTCATCTCTCAAAAGAAAACCCTTTGTGTCACAAGCAGGAGTGTCTAGCACATTGTTTCCCTCTGACAATCGAGTTAGTTCTCGAAAGGAATACCTCCTGCAACTTAGGTTTTTCAAAGTGCAGATGGGCCCTCTTTGTCCCAAACAGGTCTATACAGGTGAGTTGATGAAGCACGTAACTATCTCATTGGAAAACCATCTGTGTTAGAAGCAGGAGCAGCTAACACTTTGTATCCCTCTGAGAACTGAGGTAGGTTTTGAGAGGAACACTTCCTACACCCTAGGTTTTTCAAGGTGGAGATAGGCTGTCTTTGTTCCAAATAGGCCTATTTGGCTAAGGTGTAGAAACACATATACGTCACAAAAGACAATGATTTAGGTTAGAAGCAGGAGCACCTAGCACATAGTTTTCCTCTGAGAAGTGATTTAGATTTTGTAAGGAATACACACTGCCAATGAGAATTTTCAAACAGGAGAAATGCTTAGTTGGTTCCAAAGAGGACTGCCCAGCTAATTTGAAGGAACTCTTGTAACTCCCCAAAGAAAACTGTGTATGTTAGATGCCTCAGAACCTAGGGCATTGTTTCCTGTGAGAATTGAGTTACTTTTCAGAGGAATTCCTACCGCCAGTCTGAGTGTCAAGGTGGAGACATGCATATTTTGTTCGAGCTAAGTGGAAGCAGCACATGTATCTCTGGAAAGAAATCAATCTGTGTTTGGAGCAGGAGGATCTAGCACATTGTTTTCCTGTGAGAATTGTGAGAGGTTTTGTCAGAAATACTTCCTGCAACTTTCAGCTTTAAAGGAGAAACATGATCTCTTTGATCCAAATCGGCCTATACCGTGAAGATGAAAAGCCACATCTATGACTCGAAAGATAGCCATCTGTTTTAGGAGCAGAAGCATCGAGCACCAGCACATTGTTTCCCTGTGAGAATTGAGTAAGTCTTTGATAGGGATACATCCTGCAACTCAGGTTTCTCATGGTGGAGATAGGCTCACTATGTGCTAAGTAGACCCATAGCTGTGAGTTGAAGAAACACATGTATCTTTCCAAAGAAAACCACCCGTGTTAGGAGCTGCAGCATGTAGCACATTGTTTTCCTGTGAGAATTGAGTTAATTTTTGAAAAGCATAATTCCTGCAGAAAAGGTTTTTCAAGGTGGAATTAGGATCACTTGGTTCCAAATAGGTGTATTGGGCTGAGTCGAAGAGACACATGTATCTGTCAAAAGAAAACCATTTCCTCAGAACCAGGAGTTTCCAGCACTTTGTACTCCTGAACGAATTGAGTTAGTATTTAAAAGGAGTACTTCCTAAAAGTTAGGTTTTTCAATGTGGAGCTAGGCTGTCTTTTTTCCAAATTGTCTTATTTAGCTAAGTTGAAGAAACGCATGTATTTCTTGACCGAAAACTTTCTCTCTTAGAAGCAGGAGAATCTAGCACATTGTTTCCCTGTGAGAACTGACTTAGTTTTTGAAAAGAATTCTTTCTGCAACTTCGGTTTTTCAAAGTGGAGTTAGGCTTTCTTTGTTCCAACTAGGCCTTTTCAGCTGATTTATGAAACACATTTGTCTCTCCAAAGGAAAACATCTATCTATGTTGGAAGCTGCAGCTTGTGTGAGATTTGAGTTCGTGTTTAAACGGAATATTTCTGTAACTTAGGATTTTCACGGTGGACATAGGCTATGTTTATTCCAATCACGCCTCTTCAGCTGAGTTGAAGGAACACATGTATATCCTGAAAGAAAACCATGTGTGTTAGAAGCAGAAGCATCAAGCACATTGATTCCATGTGATATTTGAGTTGGTTTGGAAAGGAATACCTCCTGTCACGTAAGGTCTGCAAGGCAGAAGTAGGGTCTCTTCGTTCCAATAGTGCATTGTAGCTAGTTGAAGAAACAAAGGTATCTCTCGACAGAAAATCATATCTGTTAGAAGCAGGAGCATCTAGAGTATTTTTTCCCTGTAAGAATTGAGTTCCTTTGTGGAAGGAACACTTCATGCAACTTCGGATTTTCAAGGATGAGATTGGCACTCTTTGTTCCAAATAGGCCTATTAAGCTAAGTTGAAGAAACACAGGTATCACCCGAAAGAAAATAATCTGTGTTAGAAGCAGGAGGATGTTAAACAATACTTCCCTGTGAAAGTTGAGTTAGTTTTTTAAAGGAATACTTTCAGCACTTAGGTATTTCAAGGTGGAGATGGGCTCTCGTTTTTCACAAGAGGCCTGTTTAGCTGAGTTGGAGAAACCCATGTGTCTCTCAAAAGAAACCCACTTGTGTTAGAAGCAGGAACACCTACAACGATGTGTCCCAGTGAGAACTGAGTGAGTTTTTGAAGGGAATATTGACTGCAGCTTAGAATTCAAGGTTGAGATAGGCTACGTTTGTTCCTATTCTGTATTGTCAGTTGAGTTGAAGAGACACGTGAATCTCTTGAAAGAATACCTTCTGTGTTAGAAGCAGGCACCTCAAGCCCTTTGATTCCCTGAGGGAATTGAGTTTCTTCCGAAATGAATACCTTTTCAACGTAAATTTTCCAAGGCAGAGATAGGGTGTCTTTGCCCCAAATAGTCCTATTTACGTAAGTTGAAGAAACACATGGAGCACTAGAAAGAAAGACCATATTTGTTAGAGCATGTGCATGTAGGCCCAATTTGCCCTCTGACAGTTGAGTTAGTTCTGAAAGGAATTCATACACCCAATCCCAGTTTTCAAGGTGAAGAAAGGCTCATTTTGTGCCAAATAGGACTGTCCAGATAACTTGAAGAAACACATGAATTTCTCGAAAGAAATCCATCTATATTAGAAGCACAAGCATCAACCACATTGTTTTACTGTGAGAACGCAGTTAGTGTACTTAAGGCATAGTTTTTGCAACTTAGGATTTTCAGCGTAGAGATAAGCTCTCCTTATTCCAATAGACCTATTCAGCTGACTTCAAAACCACGTGAATCGAACCAGAGAAAACCATCTACGTGGTAAGCCTCAGAATTTAGGTCATGGTTTCCCTGCGAGTACTGACTTCGTTAGTGGAAGGAATTCACATGGCCATCAGAGTTTTCAAGGTGGAGAGTGGCTCATTTTGTTCCAAATAGGCCTCTCCAGACAAGTTGAAGGAACTCATGTATCTCTCAAAGAAAACCAGGGATGATAGAAGGAGGTGCATCTAGTCCATTATTTCTCTGTGAGAAATGAGGTAGGTTTTTAAAAGGAAACTTCCTGCAACTTAAGTATTTCAAGGTGGAGGTTGCCTCTCTTTGTTCCAAACAGTCCAGTTCAGCTGACTTGATGAAACCCACGTATCTCTGAAAAGAAAACAGTCTATGTTAGAAGCAGGAGCATCTCACACTTTCTTTCAATGTAAGAATTGAGGTAGATTTTGCAAAGAATGCTTCCTTCAACTTAGGTTTTTCCAGGTGGACATAGGCTCTCTTGGTTCCAAGTAGGCTTATTAGGCTGAGGTGAAGAAACACATGCATCTCGCCAAAGAAACCCACTTGTGTTAGATGCGGGAAGATGGAGAACATTATTGCCCTCTGAGAACTGAGTTAGTTTTGGCAAAGAATACCTCCTGAAACATAGGATTTTCAAGGTGCAGATAGGCTATGTATATTCCAAATTGGCCTTTTCAGCTGAGTTTAAGAAACACATTCATCTCTCAAAAGAAAACCCTTTGTGTCACAAGCAGGAGTGTCTAGCACATTGTTTCCCTCTGACAATCGAGTTAGTTCTCGAAAGGAATACCTCCTGCAACTTAGGTTTTTCAAAGTGCAGATGGGCCCTCTTTGTCCCAAACAGGTCTATACAGGTGAGTTGATGAAGCACGTAACTATCTCATTGGAAAACCATCTGTGTTAGAAGCAGGAGCAGCTAACACTTTGTATCCCTCTGAGAACTGAGGTAGGTTTTGAGAGGAACACTTCCTACACCCTAGGTTTTTCAAGGTGGAGATAGGCTGTCTTTGTTCCAAATAGGCCTATTTGGCTAAGGTGTAGAAACACATATACGTCACAAAAGACAATGATTTAGGTTAGAAGCAGGAGCACCTAGCACATAGTTTTCCTCTGAGAAGTGATTTAGATTTTGTAAGGAATACACACTGCCAATGAGAATTTTCAAACAGGAGAAATGCTTAGTTGGTTCCAAAGAGGACTGCCCAGCTAATTTGAAGGAACTCTTGTAACTCCCCAAAGAAAACTGTGTATGTTAGATGCCTCAGAACCTAGGGCATTGTTTCCTGTGAGAATTGAGTTACTTTTCAGAGGAATTCCTACCGCCAGTCTGAGTGTCAAGGTGGAGACATGCATATTTTGTTCGAGCTAAGTGGAAGCAGCACATGTATCTCTGGAAAGAAATCAATCTGTGTTTGGAGCAGGAGGATCTAGCACATTGTTTTCCTGTGAGAATTGTGAGAGGTTTTGTCAGAAATACTTCCTGCAACTTTCAGCTTTAAAGGAGAAACATGATCTCTTTGATCCAAATCGGCCTATACCGTGAAGATGAAAAGCCACATCTATGACTCGAAAGATAGCCATCTGTTTTAGGAGCAGAAGCATCGAGCACCAGCACATTGTTTCCCTGTGAGAATTGAGTAAGTCTTTGATAGGGATACATCCTGCAACTCAGGTTTCTCATGGTGGAGATAGGCTCACTATGTGCTAAGTAGACCCATAGCTGTGAGTTGAAGAAACACATGTATCTTTCCAAAGAAAACCACCCGTGTTAGGAGCTGCAGCATGTAGCACATTGTTTTCCTGTGAGAATTGAGTTAATTTTTGAAAAGCATAATTCCTGCAGAAAAGGTTTTTCAAGGTGGAATTAGGATCACTTGGTTCCAAATAGGTGTATTGGGCTGAGTCGAAGAGACACATGTATCTGTCAAAAGAAAACCATTTCCTCAGAACCAGGAGTTTCCAGCACTTTGTACTCCTGAACGAATTGAGTTAGTATTTAAAAGGAGTACTTCCTAAAAGTTAGGTTTTTCAATGTGGAGCTAGGCTGTCTTTTTTCCAAATTGTCTTATTTAGCTAAGTTGAAGAAACGCATGTATTTCTTGACCGAAAACTTTCTCTCTTAGAAGCAGGAGAATCTAGCACATTGTTTCCCTGTGAGAACTGACTTAGTTTTTGAAAAGAATTCTTTCTGCAACTTCGGTTTTTCAAAGTGGAGTTAGGCTTTCTTTGTTCCAACTAGGCCTTTTCAGCTGATTTATGAAACACATTTGTCTCTCCAAAGGAAAACATCTATCTATGTTGGAAGCTGCAGCTTGTGTGAGATTTGAGTTCGTGTTTAAACGGAATATTTCTGTAACTTAGGATTTTCACGGTGGACATAGGCTATGTTTATTCCAATCACGCCTCTTCAGCTGAGTTGAAGGAACACATGTATATCCTGAAAGAAAACCATGTGTGTTAGAAGCAGAAGCATCAAGCACATTGATTCCATGTGATATTTGAGTTGGTTTGGAAAGGAATACCTCCTGTCACGTAAGGTCTGCAAGGCAGAAGTAGGGTCTCTTCGTTCCAATAGTGCATTGTAGCTAGTTGAAGAAACAAAGGTATCTCTCGACAGAAAATCATATCTGTTAGAAGCAGGAGCATCTAGAGTATTTTTTCCCTGTAAGAATTGAGTTCCTTTGTGGAAGGAACACTTCATGCAACTTCGGATTTTCAAGGATGAGATTGGCACTCTTTGTTCCAAATAGGCCTATTAAGCTAAGTTGAAGAAACACAGGTATCACCCGAAAGAAAATAATCTGTGTTAGAAGCAGGAGGATGTTAAACAATACTTCCCTGTGAAAGTTGAGTTAGTTTTTTAAAGGAATACTTTCAGCACTTAGGTATTTCAAGGTGGAGATGGGCTCTCGTTTTTCACAAGAGGCCTGTTTAGCTGAGTTGGAGAAACCCATGTGTCTCTCAAAAGAAACCCACTTGTGTTAGAAGCAGGAACACCTACAACGATGTGTCCCAGTGAGAACTGAGTGAGTTTTTGAAGGGAATATTGACTGCAGCTTAGAATTCAAGGTTGAGATAGGCTACGTTTGTTCCTATTCTGTATTGTCAGTTGAGTTGAAGAGACACGTGAATCTCTTGAAAGAATACCTTCTGTGTTAGAAGCAGGCACCTCAAGCCCTTTGATTCCCTGAGGGAATTGAGTTTCTTCCGAAATGAATACCTTTTCAACGTAAATTTTCCAAGGCAGAGATAGGGTGTCTTTGCCCCAAATAGTCCTATTTACGTAAGTTGAAGAAACACATGGAGCACTAGAAAGAAAGACCATATTTGTTAGAGCATGTGCATGTAGGCCCAATTTGCCCTCTGACAGTTGAGTTAGTTCTGAAAGGAATTCATACACCCAATCCCAGTTTTCAAGGTGAAGAAAGGCTCATTTTGTGCCAAATAGGACTGTCCAGATAACTTGAAGAAACACATGAATTTCTCGAAAGAAATCCATCTATATTAGAAGCACAAGCATCAACCACATTGTTTTACTGTGAGAACGCAGTTAGTGTACTTAAGGCATAGTTTTTGCAACTTAGGATTTTCAGCGTAGAGATAAGCTCTCCTTATTCCAATAGACCTATTCAGCTGACTTCAAAACCACGTGAATCGAACCAGAGAAAACCATCTACGTGGTAAGCCTCAGAATTTAGGTCATGGTTTCCCTGCGAGTACTGACTTCGTTAGTGGAAGGAATTCACATGGCCATCAGAGTTTTCAAGGTGGAGAGTGGCTCATTTTGTTCCAAATAGGCCTCTCCAGACAAGTTGAAGGAACTCATGTATCTCTCAAAGAAAACCAGGGATGATAGAAGGAGGTGCATCTAGTCCATTATTTCTCTGTGAGAAATGAGGTAGGTTTTTAAAAGGAAACTTCCTGCAACTTAAGTATTTCAAGGTGGAGGTTGCCTCTCTTTGTTCCAAACAGTCCAGTTCAGCTGACTTGATGAAACCCACGTATCTCTGAAAAGAAAACAGTCTATGTTAGAAGCAGGAGCATCTCACACTTTCTTTCAATGTAAGAATTGAGGTAGATTTTGCAAAGAATGCTTCCTTCAACTTAGGTTTTTCCAGGTGGACATAGGCTCTCTTGGTTCCAAGTAGGCTTATTAGGCTGAGGTGAAGAAACACATGCATCTCGCCAAAGAAACCCACTTGTGTTAGATGCGGGAAGATGGAGAACATTATTGCCCTCTGAGAACTGAGTTAGTTTTGGCAAAGAATACCTCCTGAAACATAGGATTTTCAAGGTGCAGATAGGCTATGTATATTCCAAATTGGCCTTTTCAGCTGAGTTTAAGAAACACATTCATCTCTCAAAAGAAAACCCTTTGTGTCACAAGCAGGAGTGTCTAGCACATTGTTTCCCTCTGACAATCGAGTTAGTTCTCGAAAGGAATACCTCCTGCAACTTAGGTTTTTCAAAGTGCAGATGGGCCCTCTTTGTCCCAAACAGGTCTATACAGGTGAGTTGATGAAGCACGTAACTATCTCATTGGAAAACCATCTGTGTTAGAAGCAGGAGCAGCTAACACTTTGTATCCCTCTGAGAACTGAGGTAGGTTTTGAGAGGAACACTTCCTACACCCTAGGTTTTTCAAGGTGGAGATAGGCTGTCTTTGTTCCAAATAGGCCTATTTGGCTAAGGTGTAGAAACACATATACGTCACAAAAGACAATGATTTAGGTTAGAAGCAGGAGCACCTAGCACATAGTTTTCCTCTGAGAAGTGATTTAGATTTTGTAAGGAATACACACTGCCAATGAGAATTTTCAAACAGGAGAAATGCTTAGTTGGTTCCAAAGAGGACTGCCCAGCTAATTTGAAGGAACTCTTGTAACTCCCCAAAGAAAACTGTGTATGTTAGATGCCTCAGAACCTAGGGCATTGTTTCCTGTGAGAATTGAGTTACTTTTCAGAGGAATTCCTACCGCCAGTCTGAGTGTCAAGGTGGAGACATGCATATTTTGTTCGAGCTAAGTGGAAGCAGCACATGTATCTCTGGAAAGAAATCAATCTGTGTTTGGAGCAGGAGGATCTAGCACATTGTTTTCCTGTGAGAATTGTGAGAGGTTTTGTCAGAAATACTTCCTGCAACTTTCAGCTTTAAAGGAGAAACATGATCTCTTTGATCCAAATCGGCCTATACCGTGAAGATGAAAAGCCACATCTATGACTCGAAAGATAGCCATCTGTTTTAGGAGCAGAAGCATCGAGCACCAGCACATTGTTTCCCTGTGAGAATTGAGTAAGTCTTTGATAGGGATACATCCTGCAACTCAGGTTTCTCATGGTGGAGATAGGCTCACTATGTGCTAAGTAGACCCATAGCTGTGAGTTGAAGAAACACATGTATCTTTCCAAAGAAAACCACCCGTGTTAGGAGCTGCAGCATGTAGCACATTGTTTTCCTGTGAGAATTGAGTTAATTTTTGAAAAGCATAATTCCTGCAGAAAAGGTTTTTCAAGGTGGAATTAGGATCACTTGGTTCCAAATAGGTGTATTGGGCTGAGTCGAAGAGACACATGTATCTGTCAAAAGAAAACCATTTCCTCAGAACCAGGAGTTTCCAGCACTTTGTACTCCTGAACGAATTGAGTTAGTATTTAAAAGGAGTACTTCCTAAAAGTTAGGTTTTTCAATGTGGAGCTAGGCTGTCTTTTTTCCAAATTGTCTTATTTAGCTAAGTTGAAGAAACGCATGTATTTCTTGACCGAAAACTTTCTCTCTTAGAAGCAGGAGAATCTAGCACATTGTTTCCCTGTGAGAACTGACTTAGTTTTTGAAAAGAATTCTTTCTGCAACTTCGGTTTTTCAAAGTGGAGTTAGGCTTTCTTTGTTCCAACTAGGCCTTTTCAGCTGATTTATGAAACACATTTGTCTCTCCAAAGGAAAACATCTATCTATGTTGGAAGCTGCAGCTTGTGTGAGATTTGAGTTCGTGTTTAAACGGAATATTTCTGTAACTTAGGATTTTCACGGTGGACATAGGCTATGTTTATTCCAATCACGCCTCTTCAGCTGAGTTGAAGGAACACATGTATATCCTGAAAGAAAACCATGTGTGTTAGAAGCAGAAGCATCAAGCACATTGATTCCATGTGATATTTGAGTTGGTTTGGAAAGGAATACCTCCTGTCACGTAAGGTCTGCAAGGCAGAAGTAGGGTCTCTTCGTTCCAATAGTGCATTGTAGCTAGTTGAAGAAACAAAGGTATCTCTCGACAGAAAATCATATCTGTTAGAAGCAGGAGCATCTAGAGTATTTTTTCCCTGTAAGAATTGAGTTCCTTTGTGGAAGGAACACTTCATGCAACTTCGGATTTTCAAGGATGAGATTGGCACTCTTTGTTCCAAATAGGCCTATTAAGCTAAGTTGAAGAAACACAGGTATCACCCGAAAGAAAATAATCTGTGTTAGAAGCAGGAGGATGTTAAACAATACTTCCCTGTGAAAGTTGAGTTAGTTTTTTAAAGGAATACTTTCAGCACTTAGGTATTTCAAGGTGGAGATGGGCTCTCGTTTTTCACAAGAGGCCTGTTTAGCTGAGTTGGAGAAACCCATGTGTCTCTCAAAAGAAACCCACTTGTGTTAGAAGCAGGAACACCTACAACGATGTGTCCCAGTGAGAACTGAGTGAGTTTTTGAAGGGAATATTGACTGCAGCTTAGAATTCAAGGTTGAGATAGGCTACGTTTGTTCCTATTCTGTATTGTCAGTTGAGTTGAAGAGACACGTGAATCTCTTGAAAGAATACCTTCTGTGTTAGAAGCAGGCACCTCAAGCCCTTTGATTCCCTGAGGGAATTGAGTTTCTTCCGAAATGAATACCTTTTCAACGTAAATTTTCCAAGGCAGAGATAGGGTGTCTTTGCCCCAAATAGTCCTATTTACGTAAGTTGAAGAAACACATGGAGCACTAGAAAGAAAGACCATATTTGTTAGAGCATGTGCATGTAGGCCCAATTTGCCCTCTGACAGTTGAGTTAGTTCTGAAAGGAATTCATACACCCAATCCCAGTTTTCAAGGTGAAGAAAGGCTCATTTTGTGCCAAATAGGACTGTCCAGATAACTTGAAGAAACACATGAATTTCTCGAAAGAAATCCATCTATATTAGAAGCACAAGCATCAACCACATTGTTTTACTGTGAGAACGCAGTTAGTGTACTTAAGGCATAGTTTTTGCAACTTAGGATTTTCAGCGTAGAGATAAGCTCTCCTTATTCCAATAGACCTATTCAGCTGACTTCAAAACCACGTGAATCGAACCAGAGAAAACCATCTACGTGGTAAGCCTCAGAATTTAGGTCATGGTTTCCCTGCGAGTACTGACTTCGTTAGTGGAAGGAATTCACATGGCCATCAGAGTTTTCAAGGTGGAGAGTGGCTCATTTTGTTCCAAATAGGCCTCTCCAGACAAGTTGAAGGAACTCATGTATCTCTCAAAGAAAACCAGGGATGATAGAAGGAGGTGCATCTAGTCCATTATTTCTCTGTGAGAAATGAGGTAGGTTTTTAAAAGGAAACTTCCTGCAACTTAAGTATTTCAAGGTGGAGGTTGCCTCTCTTTGTTCCAAACAGTCCAGTTCAGCTGACTTGATGAAACCCACGTATCTCTGAAAAGAAAACAGTCTATGTTAGAAGCAGGAGCATCTCACACTTTCTTTCAATGTAAGAATTGAGGTAGATTTTGCAAAGAATGCTTCCTTCAACTTAGGTTTTTCCAGGTGGACATAGGCTCTCTTGGTTCCAAGTAGGCTTATTAGGCTGAGGTGAAGAAACACATGCATCTCGCCAAAGAAACCCACTTGTGTTAGATGCGGGAAGATGGAGAACATTATTGCCCTCTGAGAACTGAGTTAGTTTTGGCAAAGAATACCTCCTGAAACATAGGATTTTCAAGGTGCAGATAGGCTATGTATATTCCAAATTGGCCTTTTCAGCTGAGTTTAAGAAACACATTCATCTCTCAAAAGAAAACCCTTTGTGTCACAAGCAGGAGTGTCTAGCACATTGTTTCCCTCTGACAATCGAGTTAGTTCTCGAAAGGAATACCTCCTGCAACTTAGGTTTTTCAAAGTGCAGATGGGCCCTCTTTGTCCCAAACAGGTCTATACAGGTGAGTTGATGAAGCACGTAACTATCTCATTGGAAAACCATCTGTGTTAGAAGCAGGAGCAGCTAACACTTTGTATCCCTCTGAGAACTGAGGTAGGTTTTGAGAGGAACACTTCCTACACCCTAGGTTTTTCAAGGTGGAGATAGGCTGTCTTTGTTCCAAATAGGCCTATTTAGCTAAGGTGTAGAAACACATATACGTCACAAAAGACAATGATTTAGGTTCGAAGCAGGAGCACCTAGCACATAGTTTTCCTCTGAGAAGTGATTTAGATTTTGTAAGGAATACACACTGCCAATGAGAATTTTCAAACAGGAGAAATGCTTAGTTGGTTCCAAAGAGGACTGCCCAGCTAATTTGAAGGAACTCTTGTAACTCTCCAAAGAAAACTGTGTATGTTAGATGCCTCAGAACCTAGGGCATTGTTTCCTGTGAGAATTGAGTTACTTTTCAGAGGAATTCCTACCGCCAGTCTGAGTGTCAAGGTGGAGACATGCATATTTTGTTCGAGCTAAGTGGAAGCAGCACATGTATCTCTGGAAAGAAATCAATCTGTGTTTGGAGCAGGAGGACCTAGCACATTGTTTTCCTGTGAGAATTGTGAGAGGTTTTGTGAGAAATACTTCCTGCAACTTTCAGCTTTAAAGGAGAAACATGATCTCTTTGATCCAAATCGGCCTATACCGTGAAGATGAAAAGCCACATCTATGACTCGAAAGATAGCCATCTGTTTTAGGAGCAGAAGCATCGAGCACCAGCACATTGTTTCCCTGTGAGAATTGAGTAAGTCTTTGATAGGGATACATCCTGCAACTCAGGTTTCTCATGGTGGAGATAGGCTCACTATGTGCTAAGTAGACCCATAGCTGTGAGTTGAAGAAACACATGTATCTTTCCAAAGAAAACCACCCGTGTTAGGAGCTGCAGCATGTAGCACATTGTTTTCCTGTGAGAATTGAGTTAATTTTTGAAAAGCATAATTCCTGCAGAAAAGGTTTTTCAAGGTGGAATTAGGATCACTTGGTTCCAAATAGGTGTATTGGGCTGAGTCGAAGAGACACATGTATCTGTCAAAAGAAAACCATTTCCTCAGAACCAGGAGTTTCCAGCACTTTGTACTCCTGAACGAATTGAGTTAGTATTTAAAAGGAGTACTTCCTAAAAGTTAGGTTTTTCAATGTGGAGCTAGGCTGTCTTTTTGCCAAATTGTCTTATTTAGCTAAGTTGAAGAAACGCATGTATTTCTTGACCGAAAACTTTCTCTCTTAGAAGCAGGAGAATCTAGCACATTGTTTCCCTGTGAGAACTGACTTAGTTTTTGAAAAGAATTCTTTCTGCAACTTCGGTTTTTCAAAGTGGAGTTAGGCTTTCTTTGTTCCAACTAGGCCTTTTCAGCTGATTTATGAAACACATTTGTCTCTCCAAAGGAAAACATCTATCTATGTTGGAAGCTGCAGCTTGTGTGAGATTTGAGTTCGTGTTTAAACGGAATATTTCTGTAACTTAGGATTTTCACGGTGGACATAGGCTATGTTTATTCCAATCACGCCTCTTCAGCTGAGTTGAAGGAACACATGTATGTCCTGAAAGAAAACCATGTGTGTTAGAAGCAGAAGCATCAAGCACATTGATTCCATGTGATATTTGAGTTGGTTTGGAAAGGAATACCTCCTGTCACGTAAGGTCTGCAAGGCAGAAGTAGGGTCTCTTCGTTCCAATAGTGCATTGTAGCTAGTTGAAGAAACAAAGGTATCTCTCGACAGAAAATCATATCTGTTAGAAGCAGGAGCATCTAGAGTATTTTTTCCCTGTAAGAATTGAGTTCCTTTGTGGAAGGAACACTTCATGCAACTTCGGATTTTCAAGGATGAGATTGGCACTCTTTGTTCCAAATAGGCCTATTAAGCTAAGTTGAAGAAACACAGGTATCACCCGAAAGAAAATAATCTGTGTTAGAAGCAGGAGGATGTTAAACAATACTTGCCTGTGAAAGTTGAGTTAGTTTTTTAAAGGAATACTTCCAGCACTTAGGTATTTCAAGGTGGAGATGGGCTCTCGTTTTTCACAAGAGGCCTGTTTGGCTGAGTTGGAGAAACCCATGTGTCTCTCAAAAGAAACCCACTTGTGTTAGAAGCAGGAACACCTACAACGCTGTGTCCCAGTGAGAACTGAGTGAGTTTTTGAAGGGAATATTGACTGCAGCTTAGAATTCAAGGTTGAGATAGGCTACGTTTGTTCCTATTCTGTATTTTCAGTTGAGTTGAAGAGACACGTGAATCTCTTGAAAGAATACCTTCTGTGTTAGAAGCAGGCACCTCAAGCCCTTTGATTCCCTGAGGGAATTGAGTTTCTTCCGAAATGAATACCTTTTCAACGTAAATTTTCCAAGGCAGAGATAGGGTGTCTTTGCCCCAAATAGTCCTATTTACGTAAGTTGAAGAAACACATGGAGCACTAGAAAGAAAGACCATATTTGTTAGAGCATGTGCATGTAGGCCCAATTTGCCCTCTGACAGTTGAGTTAGTTCTGAAAGGAATTCATACACCCAATCCCAGTTTTCAAGGTGAAGAAAGGCTCATTTTGTGCCAAATAGGACTGTCCAGATAACTTGAAGAAACACATGAATTTCTCGAAAGAAATCCATCTATATTAGAAGCACAAGCATCAACCACATTGTTTTAATGTGAGAACGCAGTTAGTGTAATTAAGGCATAGTTTTTGCAACTTAGGATTTTCAGCGTAGAGATAAGCTCTCCTTATTCCAATAGACCTATTCAGCTGACTTCAAAACCACGTGAATCGAACCAGAGAAAACCATCTACGTGGTAAGCCTCAGAATTTAGGTCATGGTTTCCCTGCGAGTACTGACTTCGTTAGTGGAAGGAATTCACATGGCCATCAGAGTTTTCAAGGTGGAGAGTGGCTCATTTTGTTCCAAATAGGCCTCTCCAGACAAGTTGAAGGAACTCATGTATCTCTCAAAGAAAACCAGGGATGATAGAAGGAGGTGCATCTAGTCCATTATTTCTCTGTGAGAAATGAGGTAGGTTTTTAAAAGGAAACTTCCTGCAACTTAAGTATTTCAAGGTGGAGGTTGCCTCTCTTTGTTCCAAACAGTCCAGTTCAGCTGACTTGATGAAACCCATGTATCTCTGAAAAGAAAACAGTCTATGTTAGAAGCAGGAGCATCTCACACTTTCTTTCAATGTAAGAATTGAGGTAGATTTTGCAAAGAATGCTTCCTTCAACTTAGGTTTTTCCAGGTGGACATAGGCTCTCTTGGTTCCAAGTAGGCTTATTAGGCTGAGGTGAAGAAACACATGCATCTCGCCAAAGAAACCCACTTGTGTTAGATGCGGGAAGATGGAGAACATTATTGCCCTCTGAGAACTGAGTTAGTTTTGGAAAAGAATACCTCCTGAAACATAGGATTTTCAAGGTGCAGATAGGCTATGTATATTCCAAATTGGCCTTTTCAGCTGAGTTTAAGAAACACATTCATCTCTCAAAAGAAAACCCTTTGTGTCACAAGCAGGAGTGTCTAGCACATTGTTTCCCTCTGACAATCGAGTTAGTTCTCGAAAGGAATACCTCCTGCAACTTAGGTTTTTCAAAGTGCAGATGGGCCCTCTTTGTCCCAAACAGGTCTATACAGGTGAGTTGATGAAGCACGTAACTATCTCATTGGAAAACCATCTGTGTTAGAAGCAGGAGCAGCTAACACTTTGTATCCCTCTGAGAACTGAGGTAGGTTTTGAGAGGAACACTTCCTACACCCTAGGTTTTTCAAGGTGGAGATAGGCTGTCTTTGTTCCAAATAGGCCTATTTAGCTAAGGTGTAGAAACACATATACGTCACAAAAGACAATGATTTAGGTTCGAAGCAGGAGCACCTAGCACATAGTTTTCCTCTGAGAAGTGATTTAGATTTTGTAAGGAATACACACTGCCAATGAGAATTTTCAAACAGGAGAAATGCTTAGTTGGTTCCAAAGAGGACTGCCCAGCTAATTTGAAGGAACTCTTGTAACTCTCCAAAGAAAACTGTGTATGTTAGATGCCTCAGAACCTAGGGCATTGTTTCCTGTGAGAATTGAGTTACTTTTCAGAGGAATTCCTACCGCCAGTCTGAGTGTCAAGGTGGAGACATGCATATTTTGTTCGAGCTAAGTGGAAGCAGCACATGTATCTCTGGAAAGAAATCAATCTGTGTTTGGAGCAGGAGGACCTAGCACATTGTTTTCCTGTGAGAATTGTGAGAGGTTTTGTCAGAAATACTTCCTGCAACTTTCAGTTTTAAAGGAGAAACATGATCTCTTTGATCCAAATCGGCCTATACAGTGAAGATGAAAAGCCACATCTATGACTCGAAAGATAGCCATCTGTTTTAGGAGCAGAAGCATCGAGCACCAGCACATTGTTTCCCTGTGAGAATTGAGTAAGTCTTTGATAGGGATACATCCTGCAACTCAGGTTTCTCATGGTGGAGATAGGCTCACTATGTGCTAAGTAGACCCATAGCTGTGAGTTGAAGAAACACATGTATCTTTCCAAAGAAAACCACCCATGTTCGGAGCTGCAGCATGTAGCACATTGTTTTCCTGTGAGAATTGAGTTAATTTTTGAAAAGCATAATTCCTGCAGAAAAGGTTTTTCAAGGTGGAATTAGGATCACTTGGTTCCAAATAGGTGTATTGGGCTGAGTCGAAGAGACACATGTATCTGTCAAAAGAAAACCATTTCCTCAGAACCAGGAGTTTCCAGCACTTTGTACTCCTGAACGAATTGAGTTAGTATTTAAAAGGAGTACTTCCTAAAAGTTAGGTTTTTCAATGTGGAGCTAGGCTGTCTTTTTTCCAAATTGTCTTATTTAGCTAAGTTGAAGAAACGCATGTATTTCTTGACCGAAAACTTTCTCTCTTAGAAGCAGGAGAATCTAGCACATTGTTTCCCTGTGAGAACTGACTTAGTTTTTGAAAAGAATTCTTTCTGCAACTTCGGTTTTTCAAAGTGGAGTTAGGCTTTCTTTGTTCCAACTAGGCCTTTTCAGCTGATTTATGAAACACATTTGTCTCTCCAAAGGAAAACATCTATCTATGTTGGAAGCTGCAGCTTGTGTGAGATTTGAGTTCGTGTTTAAACGGAATATTTCTGTAACTTAGGATTTTCACGGTGGACATAGGCTATGTTTATTCCAATCACGCCTCTTCAGCTGAGTTGAAGGAACACATGTATATCCTGAAAGAAAACCATGTGTGTTAGAAGCAGAAGCATCAAGCACATTGATTCCATGTGATATTTGAGTTGGTTTGGAAAGGAATACCTCCTGTCACGTAAGGTCTGCAAGGCAGAAGTAGGGTCTCTTCGTTCCAATAGTGCATTGTAGCTAGTTGAAGAAACAAAGGTATCTCTCGACAGAAAATCATATCTGTTAGAAGCAGGAGCATCTAGAGTATTTTTTCCCTGTAAGAATTGAGTTCCTTTGTGGAAGGAACACTTCATGCAACTTCGGATTTTCAAGGATGAGATTGGCACTCTTTGTTCCAAATAGGCCTATTAAGCTAAGTTGAAGAAACACAGGTATCACCCGAAAGAAAATAATCTGTGTTAGAAGCAGGAGGATGTTAAACAATACTTCCCTGTGAAAGTTGAGTTAGTTTTTTAAAGGAATACTTCCAGCACTTAGGTATTTCAAGGTGGAGATGGGCTCTCGTTTTTCACAAGAGGCCTGTTTAGCTGAGTTGGAGAAACCCATGTGTCTCTCAAAAGAAACCCACTTGTGTTAGAAGCAGGAACACCTACAACGCTGTGTCCCAGTGAGAACTGAGTGA
Organism: Castor canadensis; assembly: GCF_047511655.1. Taxonomy (NCBI): domain Eukaryota; kingdom Metazoa; phylum Chordata; class Mammalia; order Rodentia; family Castoridae; genus Castor; species Castor canadensis. Next base: position 27,463,149 of record NC_133402.1, on the reverse strand, counting down.
GTTTTTGAAGGGAATATTGACTGCAGCTTAGAATTCAAGGTTGAGATAGGCTACGTTTGTTCCTATTCTGTATTTTCAGTTGAGTTGAAGAGACACGTGAATCTCTTGAAAGAATACCTTCTGTGTTAGAAGCAGGCACCTCAAGCCCTTTGATTCCCTGAGGGAATTGAGTTTCTTCCGAAATGAATACCTTTTCAACGTAAATTTTCCAAGGCAGAGATAGGGTGTCTTTGCCCCAAATAGTCCTATTTACGTAAGTTGAAGAAACACATGGAGCACTAGAAAGAAAGACCATATTTGTTAGAGCATGTGCATGTAGGCCCAATTTGCCCTCTGACAGTTGAGTTAGTTCTGAAAGGAATTCATACACCCAATCCCAGTTTTCAAGGTGAAGAAAGGCTCATTTTGTGCCAAATAGGACTGTCCAGATAACTTGAAGAAACACATGAATTTCTCGAAAGAAATCCATCTATATTAGAAGCACAAGCATCAACCACATTGTTTTACTGTGAGAACGCAGTTAGTGTACTTAAGGCATAGTTTTTGCAACTTAGGATTTTCAGCGTAGAGATAAGCTCTCCTTATTCCAATAGACCTATTCAGCTGACTTCAAAACCACGTGAATCGAACCAGAGAAAACCATCTACGTGGTAAGCCTCAGAATTTAGGTCATGGTTTCCCTGCGAGTACTGACTTCGTTAGTGGAAGGAATTCACATGGCCATCAGAGTTTTCAAGGTGGAGAGTGGCTCATTTTGTTCCAAATAGGCCTCTCCAGACAAGTTGAAGGAACTCATGTATCTCTCAAAGAAAACCAGGGATGATAGAAGGAGGTGCATCTAGTCCATTATTTCTCTGTGAGAAATGAGGTAGGTTTTTAAAAGGAAACTTCCTGCAACTTAAGTATTTCAAGGTGCAGGTTGCCTCTCTTTGTTCCAAACAGTCCAGTTCAGCTGACTTGATGAAACCCACGTATCTCTGAAAAGAAAACAGTCTATGTTAGAAGCAGGAGCATCTCACACTTTCTTTCAATGTAAGAATTGAGGTAGATTTTGCAAAGAATGCTTCCTTCAACTTAGGTTTTTCCAGGTGGACATAGGCTCTCTTGGTTCCAAGTAGGCTTATTAGGCTGAGGTGAAGAAACACATGCATCTCGCCAAAGAAACCCACTTGTGTTAGATGCGGGAAGATGGAGAACATTATTGCCCTCTGAGAACTGAGTTAGTTTTGGCAAAGAATACCTCCTGAAACATAGGATTTTCAAGGTGCAGATAGGCTATGTATATTCCAAATTGGCCTTTTCAGCTGAGTTTAAGAAACACATTCATCTCTCAAAAGAAAACCCTTTGTGTCACAAGCAGGAGTGTCTAGCACATTGTTTCCCTCTGACAATCGAGTTAGTTCTCGAAAGGAATACCTCCTGCAACTTAGGTTTTTCAAAGTGCAGATGGGCCCTCTTTGTCCCAAACAGGTCTATACAGGTGAGTTGATGAAGCACGTAACTATCTCATTGGAAAACCATCTGTGTTAGAAGCAGGAGCAGCTAACACTTTGTATCCCTCTGAGAACTGAGGTAGGTTTTGAGAGGAACACTTCCTACACCCTAGGTTTTTCAAGGTGGAGATAGGCTGTCTTTGTTCCAAATAGGCCTATTTGGCTAAGGTGTAGAAACACATATACGTCACAAAAGACAATGATTTAGGTTAGAAGCAGGAGCACCTAGCACATAGTTTTCCTCTGAGAAGTGATTTAGATTTTGTAAGGAATACACACTGCCAATGAGAATTTTCAAACAGGAGAAATGCTTAGTTGGTTCCAAAGAGGACTGCCCAGCTAATTTGAAGGAACTCTTGTAACTCTCCAAAGAAAACTGTGTATGTTAGATGCCTCAGAACCTAGGGCATTGTTTCCTGTGAGAATTGAGTTACTTTTCAGAGGAATTCCTACCGCCAGTCTGAGTGTCAAGGTGGAGACATGCATATTTTGTTCGAGCTAAGTGGAAGCAGCACATGTATCTCTGGAAAGAAATCAATCTGTGTTTGGAGCAGGAGGACCTAGCACATTGTTTTCCTGTGAGAATTGTGAGAGGTTTTGTCAGAAATACTTCCTGCAACTTTCAGTTTTAAAGGAGAAACATGATCTCTTTGATCCAAATCGGCCTATACAGTGAAGATGAAAAGCCACATCTATGACTCGAAAGATAGCCATCTGTTTTAGGAGCAGAAGCATCGAGCACCAGCACATTGTTTCCCTGTGAGAATTGAGTAAGTCTTTGATAGGGATACATCCTGCAACTCAGGTTTCTCATGGTGGAGATAGGCTCACTATGTGCTAAGTAGACCCATAGCTGTGAGTTGAAGAAACACATGTATCTTTCCAAAGAAAACCACCCATGTTCGGAGCTGCAGCATGTAGCACATTGTTTTCCTGTGAGAATTGAGTTAATTTTTGAAAAGCATAATTCCTGCAGAAAAGGTTTTTCAAGGTGGAATTAGGATCACTTGGTTCCAAATAGGTGTATTGGGCTGAGTCGAAGAGACACATGTATCTGTCAAAAGAAAACCATTTCCTCAGAACCAGGAGTTTCCAGCACTTTGTACTCCTGAACGAATTGAGTTAGTATTTAAAAGGAGTACTTCCTAAAAGTTAGGTTTTTCAATGTGGAGCTAGGCTGTCTTTTTTCCAAATTGTCTTATTTAGCTAAGTTGAAGAAACGCATGTATTTCTTGACCGAAAACTTTCTCTCTTAGAAGCAGGAGAATCTAGCACATTGTTTCCCTGTGAGAACTGACTTAGTTTTTGAAAAGAATTCTTTCTGCAACTTCGGTTTTTCAAAGTGGAGTTAGGCTTTCTTTGTTCCAACTAGGCCTTTTCAGCTGATTTATGAAACACATTTGTCTCTCCAAAGGAAAACATCTATCTATGTTGGAAGCTGCAGCTTGTGTGAGATTTGAGTTCGTGTTTAAACGGAATATTTCTGTAACTTAGGATTTTCACGGTGGACATAGGCTATGTTTATTCCAATCACGCCTCTTCAGCTGAGTTGAAGGAACACATGTATATCCTGAAAGAAAACCATGTGTGTTAGAAGCAGAAGCATCAAGCACATTGATTCCATGTGATATTTGAGTTGGTTTGGAAAGGAATACCTCCTGTCACGTAAGGTCTGCAAGGCAGAAGTAGGGTCTCTTCGTTCCAATAGTGCATTGTAGCTAGTTGAAGAAACAAAGGTATCTCTCGACAGAAAATCATATCTGTTAGAAGCAGGAGCATCTAGAGTATTTTTTCCCTGTAAGAATTGAGTTCCTTTGTGGAAGGAACACTTCATGCAACTTCGGATTTTCAAGGATGAGATTGGCACTCTTTGTTCCAAATAGGCCTATTAAGCTAAGTTGAAGAAACACAGGTATCACCCGAAAGAAAATAATCTGTGTTAGAAGCAGGAGGATGTTAAACAATACTTCCCTGTGAAAGTTGAGTTAGTTTTTTAAAGGAATACTTCCAGCACTTAGGTATTTCAAGGTGGAGATGGGCTCTCGTTTTTCACAAGAGGCCTGTTTAGCTGAGTTGGAGAAACCCATGTGTCTCTCAAAAGAAACCCACTTGTGTTAGAAGCAGGAACACCTACAACGCTGTGTCCCAGTGAGAACTGAGTGAGTTTTTGAAGGGAATATTGACTGCAGCTTAGAATTCAAGGTTGAGATAGGCTACGTTTGTTCCTATTCTGTATTTTCAGTTGAGTTGAAGAGACACGTGAATCTCTTGAAAGAATACCTTCTGTGTTAGAAGCAGGCACCTCAAGCCCTTTGATTCCCTGAGGGAATTGAGTTTCTTCCGAAATGAATACCTTTTCAACGTAAATTTTCCAAGGCAGAGATAGGGTGTCTTTGCCCCAAATAGTCCTATTTACGTAAGTTGAAGAAACACATGGAGCACTAGAAAGAAAGACCATATTTGTTAGAGCATGTGCATGTAGGCCCAATTTGCCCTCTGACAGTTGAGTTAGTTCTGAAAGGAATTCATACACCCAATCCCAGTTTTCAAGGTGAAGAAAGGCTCATTTTGTGCCAAATAGGACTGTCCAGATAACTTGAAGAAACACATGAATTTCTCGAAAGAAATCCATCTATATTAGAAGCACAAGCATCAACCACATTGTTTTACTGTGAGAACGCAGTTAGTGTACTTAAGGCATAGTTTTTGCAACTTAGGATTTTCAGCGTAGAGATAAGCTCTCCTTATTCCAATAGACCTATTCAGCTGACTTCAAAACCACGTGAATCGAACCAGAGAAAACCATCTACGTGGTAAGCCTCAGAATTTAGGTCATGGTTTCCCTGCGAGTACTGACTTCGTTAGTGGAAGGAATTCACATGGCCATCAGAGTTTTCAAGGTGGAGAGTGGCTCATTTTGTTCCAAATAGGCCTCTCCAGACAAGTTGAAGGAACTCATGTATCTCTCAAAGAAAACCAGGGATGATAGAAGGAGGTGCATCTAGTCCATTATTTCTCTGTGAGAAATGAGGTAGGTTTTTAAAAGGAAACTTCCTGCAACTTAAGTATTTCAAGGTGGAGGTTGCCTCTCTTTGTTCCAAACAGTCCAGTTCAGCTGACTTGATGAAACCCACGTATCTCTGAAAAGAAAACAGTCTATGTTAGAAGCAGGAGCATCTCACACTTTCTTTCAATGTAAGAATTGAGGTAGATTTTGCAAAGAATGCTTCCTTCAACTTAGGTTTTTCCAGGTGGACATAGGCTCTCTTGGTTCCAAGTAGGCTTATTAGGCTGAGGTGAAGAAACACATGCATCTCGCCAAAGAAACCCACTTGTGTTAGATGCGGGAAGATGGAGAACATTATTGCCCTCTGAGAACTGAGTTAGTTTTGGCAAAGAATACCTCCTGAAACATAGGATTTTCAAGGTGCAGATAGGCTATGTATATTCCAAATTGGCCTTTTCAGCTGAGTTTAAGAAACACATTCATCTCTCAAAAGAAAACCCTTTGTGTCACAAGCAGGAGTGTCTAGCACATTGTTTCCCTCTGACAATCGAGTTAGTTCTCGAAAGGAATACCTCCTGCAACTTAGGTTTTTCAAAGTGCAGATGGGCCCTCTTTGTCCCAAACAGGTCTATACAGGTGAGTTGATGAAGCACGTAACTATCTCATTGGAAAACCATCTGTGTTAGAAGCAGGAGCAGCTAACACTTTGTATCCCTCTGAGAACTGAGGTAGGTTTTGAGAGGAACACTTCCTACACCCTAGGTTTTTCAAGGTGGAGATAGGCTGTCTTTGTTCCAAATAGGCCTATTTGGCTAAGGTGTAGAAACACATATACGTCACAAAAGACAATGATTTAGGTTAGAAGCAGGAGCACCTAGCACATAGTTTTCCTCTGAGAAGTGATTTAGATTTTGTAAGGAATACACACTGCCAATGAGAATTTTCAAACAGGAGAAATGCTTAGTTGGTTCCAAAGAGGACTGCCCAGCTAATTTGAAGGAACTCTTGTAACTCCCCAAAGAAAACTGTGTATGTTAGATGCCTCAGAACCTAGGGCATTGTTTCCTGTGAGAATTGAGTTACTTTTCAGAGGAATTCCTACCGCCAGTCTGAGTGTCAAGGTGGAGACATGCATATTTTGTTCGAGCTAAGTGGAAGCAGCACATGTATCTCTGGAAAGAAATCAATCTGTGTTTGGAGCAGGAGGATCTAGCACATTGTTTTCCTGTGAGAATTGTGAGAGGTTTTGTCAGAAATACTTCCTGCAACTTTCAGCTTTAAAGGAGAAACATGATCTCTTTGATCCAAATCGGCCTATACCGTGAAGATGAAAAGCCACATCTATGACTCGAAAGATAGCCATCTGTTTTAGGAGCAGAAGCATCGAGCACCAGCACATTGTTTCCCTGTGAGAATTGAGTAAGTCTTTGATAGGGATACATCCTGCAACTCAGGTTTCTCATGGTGGAGATAGGCTCACTATGTGCTAAGTAGACCCATAGCTGTGAGTTGAAGAAACACATGTATCTTTCCAAAGAAAACCACCCGTGTTAGGAGCTGCAGCATGTAGCACATTGTTTTCCTGTGAGAATTGAGTTAATTTTTGAAAAGCATAATTCCTGCAGAAAAGGTTTTTCAAGGTGGAATTAGGATCACTTGGTTCCAAATAGGTGTATTGGGCTGAGTCGAAGAGACACATGTATCTGTCAAAAGAAAACCATTTCCTCAGAACCAGGAGTTTCCAGCACTTTGTACTCCTGAACGAATTGAGTTAGTATTTAAAAGGAGTACTTCCTAAAAGTTAGGTTTTTCAATGTGGAGCTAGGCTGTCTTTTTTCCAAATTGTCTTATTTAGCTAAGTTGAAGAAACGCATGTATTTCTTGACCGAAAACTTTCTCTCTTAGAAGCAGGAGAATCTAGCACATTGTTTCCCTGTGAGAACTGACTTAGTTTTTGAAAAGAATTCTTTCTGCAACTTCGGTTTTTCAAAGTGGAGTTAGGCTTTCTTTGTTCCAACTAGGCCTTTTCAGCTGATTTATGAAACACATTTGTCTCTCCAAAGGAAAACATCTATCTATGTTGGAAGCTGCAGCTTGTGTGAGATTTGAGTTCGTGTTTAAACGGAATATTTCTGTAACTTAGGATTTTCACGGTGGACATAGGCTATGTTTATTCCAATCACGCCTCTTCAGCTGAGTTGAAGGAACACATGTATATCCTGAAAGAAAACCATGTGTGTTAGAAGCAGAAGCATCAAGCACATTGATTCCATGTGATATTTGAGTTGGTTTGGAAAGGAATACCTCCTGTCACGTAAGGTCTGCAAGGCAGAAGTAGGGTCTCTTCGTTCCAATAGTGCATTGTAGCTAGTTGAAGAAACAAAGGTATCTCTCGACAGAAAATCATATCTGTTAGAAGCAGGAGCATCTAGAGTATTTTTTCCCTGTAAGAATTGAGTTCCTTTGTGGAAGGAACACTTCATGCAACTTCGGATTTTCAAGGATGAGATTGGCACTCTTTGTTCCAAATAGGCCTATTAAGCTAAGTTGAAGAAACACAGGTATCACCCGAAAGAAAATAATCTGTGTTAGAAGCAGGAGGATGTTAAACAATACTTCCCTGTGAAAGTTGAGTTAGTTTTTTAAAGGAATACTTCCAGCACTTAGGTATTTCAAGGTGGAGATGGGCTCTCGTTTTTCACAAGAGGCCTGTTTAGCTGAGTTGGAGAAACCCATGTGTCTCTCAAAAGAAACCCACTTGTGTTAGAAGCAGGAACACCTACAACGCTGTGTCCCAGTGAGAACTGAGTGAGTTTTTGAAGGGAATATTGACTGCAGCTTAGAATTCAAGGTTGAGATAGGCTACGTTTGTTCCTATTCTGTATTTTCAGTTGAGTTGAAGAGACACGTGAATCTCTTGAAAGAATACCTTCTGTGTTAGAAGCAGGCACCTCAAGCCCTTTGATTCCCTGAGGGAATTGAGTTTCTTCCGAAATGAATACCTTTTCAACGTAAATTTTCCAAGGCAGAGATAGGGTGTCTTTGCCCCAAATAGTCCTATTTACGTAAGTTGAAGAAACACATGGAGCACTAGAAAGAAAGACCATATTTGTTAGAGCATGTGCATGTAGGCCCAATTTGCCCTCTGACAGTTGAGTTAGTTCTGAAAGGAATTCATACACCCAATCCCAGTTTTCAAGGTGAAGAAAGGCTCATTTTGTGCCAAATAGGACTGTCCAGATAACTTGAAGAAACACATGAATTTCTCGAAAGAAATCCATCTATATTAGAAGCACAAGCATCAACCACATTGTTTTACTGTGAGAACGCAGTTAGTGTACTTAAGGCATAGTTTTTGCAACTTAGGATTTTCAGCGTAGAGATAAGCTCTCCTTATTCCAATAGACCTATTCAGCTGACTTCAAAACCACGTGAATCGAACCAGAGAAAACCATCTACGTGGTAAGCCTCAGAATTTAGGTCATGGTTTCCCTGCGAGTACTGACTTCGTTAGTGGAAGGAATTCACATGGCCATCAGAGTTTTCAAGGTGGAGAGTGGCTCATTTTGTTCCAAATAGGCCTCTCCAGACAAGTTGAAGGAACTCATGTATCTCTCAAAGAAAACCAGGGATGATAGAAGGAGGTGCATCTAGTCCATTATTTCTCTGTGAGAAATGAGGTAGGTTTTTAAAAGGAAACTTCCTGCAACTTAAGTATTTCAAGGTGGAGGTTGCCTCTCTTTGTTCCAAACAGTCCAGTTCAGCTGACTTGATGAAACCCACGTATCTCTGAAAAGAAAACAGTCTATGTTAGAAGCAGGAGCATCTCACACTTTCTTTCAATGTAAGAATTGAGGTAGATTTTGCAAAGAATGCTTCCTTCAACTTAGGTTTTTCCAGGTGGACATAGGCTCTCTTGGTTCCAAGTAGGCTTATTAGGCTGAGGTGAAGAAACACATGCATCTCGCCAAAGAAACCCACTTGTGTTAGATGCGGGAAGATGGAGAACATTATTGCCCTCTGAGAACTGAGTTAGTTTTGGCAAAGAATACCTCCTGAAACATAGGATTTTCAAGGTGCAGATAGGCTATGTATATTCCAAATTGGCCTTTTCAGCTGAGTTTAAGAAACACATTCATCTCTCAAAAGAAAACCCTTTGTGTCACAAGCAGGAGTGTCTAGCACATTGTTTCCCTCTGACAATCGAGTTAGTTCTCGAAAGGAATACCTCCTGCAACTTAGGTTTTTCAAAGTGCAGATGGGCCCTCTTTGTCCCAAACAGGTCTATACAGGTGAGTTGATGAAGCACGTAACTATCTCATTGGAAAACCATCTGTGTTAGAAGCAGGAGCAGCTAACACTTTGTATCCCTCTGAGAACTGAGGTAGGTTTTGAGAGGAACACTTCCTACACCCTAGGTTTTTCAAGGTGGAGATAGGCTGTCTTTGTTCCAAATAGGCCTATTTGGCTAAGGTGTAGAAACACATATACGTCACAAAAGACAATGATTTAGGTTAGAAGCAGGAGCACCTAGCACATAGTTTTCCTCTGAGAAGTGATTTAGATTTTGTAAGGAATACACACTGCCAATGAGAATTTTCAAACAGGAGAAATGCTTAGTTGGTTCCAAAGAGGACTGCCCAGCTAATTTGAAGGAACTCTTGTAACTCTCCAAAGAAAACTGTGTATGTTAGATGCCTCAGAACCTAGGGCATTGTTTCCTGTGAGAATTGAGTTACTTTTCAGAGGAATTCCTACCGCCAGTCTGAGTGTCAAGGTGGAGACATGCATATTTTGTTCGAGCTAAGTGGAAGCAGCACATGTATCTCTGGAAAGAAATCAATCTGTGTTTGGAGCAGGAGGACCTAGCACATTGTTTTCCTGTGAGAATTGTGAGAGGTTTTGTCAGAAATACTTCCTGCAACTTTCAGTTTTAAAGGAGAAACATGATCTCTTTGATCCAAATCGGCCTATACAGTGAAGATGAAAAGCCACATCTATGACTCGAAAGATAGCCATCTGTTTTAGGAGCAGAAGCATCGAGCACCAGCACATTGTTTCCCTGTGAGAATTGAGTAAGTCTTTGATAGGGATACATCCTGCAACTCAGGTTTCTCATGGTGGAGATAGGCTCACTATGTGCTAAGTAGACCCATAGCTGTGAGTTGAAGAAACACATGTATCTTTCCAAAGAAAACCACCCATGTTCGGAGCTGCAGCATGTAGCACATTGTTTTCCTGTGAGAATTGAGTTAATTTTTGAAAAGCATAATTCCTGCAGAAAAGGTTTTTCAAGGTGGAATTAGGATCACTTGGTTCCAAATAGGTGTATTGGGCTGAGTCGAAGAGACACATGTATCTGTCAAAAGAAAACCATTTCCTCAGAACCAGGAGTTTCCAGCACTTTGTACTCCTGAACGAATTGAGTTAGTATTTAAAAGGAGTACTTCCTAAAAGTTAGGTTTTTCAATGTGGAGCTAGGCTGTCTTTTTTCCAAATTGTCTTATTTAGCTAAGTTGAAGAAACGCATGTATTTCTTGACCGAAAACTTTCTCTCTTAGAAGCAGGAGAATCTAGCACATTGTTTCCCTGTGAGAACTGACTTAGTTTTTGAAAAGAATTCTTTCTGCAACTTCGGTTTTTCAAAGTGGAGTTAGGCTTTCTTTGTTCCAACTAGGCCTTTTCAGCTGATTTATGAAACACATTTGTCTCTCCAAAGGAAAACATCTATCTATGTTGGAAGCTGCAGCTTGTGTGAGATTTGAGTTCGTGTTTAAACGGAATATTTCTGTAACTTAGGATTTTCACGGTGGACATAGGCTATGTTTATTCCAATCACGCCTCTTCAGCTGAGTTGAAGGAACACATGTATATCCTGAAAGAAAACCATGTGTGTTAGAAGCAGAAGCATCAAGCACATTGATTCCATGTGATATTTGAGTTGGTTTGGAAAGGAATACCTCCTGTCACGTAAGGTCTGCAAGGCAGAAGTAGGGTCTCTTCGTTCCAATAGTGCATTGTAGCTAGTTGAAGAAACAAAGGTATCTCTCGACAGAAAATCATATCTGTTAGAAGCAGGAGCATCTAGAGTATTTTTTCCCTGTAAGAATTGAGTTCCTTTGTGGAAGGAACACTTCATGCAACTTCGGATTTTCAAGGATGAGATTGGCACTCTTTGTTCCAAATAGGCCTATTAAGCTAAGTTGAAGAAACACAGGTATCACCTGAAAGAAAATAATCTGTGTTAGAAGCAGGAGGATGTTAAACAATACTTCCCTGTGAAAGTTGAGTTAGTTTTTTAAAGGAATACTTCCAGCACTTAGGTATTTCAAGGTGGAGATGGGCTCTCGTTTTTCACAAGAGGCCTGTTTAGCTGAGTTGGAGAAACCCATGTGTCTCTCAAAAGAAACCCACTTGTGTTAGAAGCAGGAACACCTACAACGCTGTGTCCCAGTGAGAACTGAGTGAGTTTTTGAAGGGAATATTGACTGCAGCTTAGAATTCAAGGTTGAGATAGGCTACGTTTGTTCCTATTCTGTATTTTCAGTTGAGTTGAAGAGACACGTGAATCTCTTGAAAGAATACCTTCTGTGTTAGAAGCAGGCACCTCAAGCCCTTTGATTCCCTGAGGGAATTGAGTTTCTTCCGAAATGAATACCTTTTCAACGTAAATTTTCCAAGGCAGAGATAGGGTGTCTTTGCCCCAAATAGTCCTATTTACGTAAGTTGAAGAAACACATGGAGCACTAGAAAGAAAGACCATATTTGTTAGAGCATGTGCATGTAGGCCCAATTTGCCCTCTGACAGTTGAGTTAGTTCTGAAAGGAATTCATACACCCAATCCCAGTTTTCAAGGTGAAGAAAGGCTCATTTTGTGCCAAATAGGACTGTCCAGATAACTTGAAGAAACACATGAATTTCTCGAAAGAAATCCATCTATATTAGAAGCACAAGCATCAACCACATTGTTTTACTGTGAGAACGCAGTTAGTGTACTTAAGGCATAGTTTTTGCAACTTAGGATTTTCAGCGTAGAGATAAGCTCTCCTTATTCCAATAGACCTATTCAGCTGACTTCAAAACCACGTGAATCGAACCAGAGAAAACCATCTACGTGGTAAGCCTCAGAATTTAGGTCATGGTTTCCCTGCGAGTACTGACTTCGTTAGTGGAAGGAATTCACATGGCCATCAGAGTTTTCAAGGTGGAGAGTGGCTCATTTTGTTCCAAATAGGCCTCTCCAGACAAGTTGAAGGAACTCATGTATCTCTCAAAGAAAACCAGGGATGATAGAAGGAGGTGCATCTAGTCCATTATTTCTCTGTGAGAAATGAGGTAGGTTTTTAAAAGGAAACTTCCTGCAACTTAAGTATTTCAAGGTGGAGGTTGCCTCTCTTTGTTCCAAACAGTCCAGTTCAGCTGACTTGATGAAACCCACGTATCTCTGAAAAGAAAACAGTCTATGTTAGAAGCAGGAGCATCTCACACTTTCTTTCAATGTAAGAATTGAGGTAGATTTTGCAAAGAATGCTTCCTTCAACTTAGGTTTTTCCAGGTGGACATAGGCTCTCTTGGTTCCAAGTAGGCTTATTAGGCTGAGGTGAAGAAACACATGCATCTCGCCAAAGAAACCCACTTGTGTTAGATGCGGGAAGATGGAGAACATTATTGCCCTCTGAGAACTGAGTTAGTTTTGGCAAAGAATACCTCCTGAAACATAGGATTTTCAAGGTGCAGATAGGCTATGTATATTCCAAATTGGCCTTTTCAGCTGAGTTTAAGAAACACATTCATCTCTCAAAAGAAAACCCTTTGTGTCACAAGCAGGAGTGTCTAGCACATTGTTTCCCTCTGACAATCGAGTTAGTTCTCGAAAGGAATACCTCCTGCAACTTAGGTTTTTCAAAGTGCAGATGGGCCCTCTTTGTCCCAAACAGGTCTATACAGGTGAGTTGATGAAGCACGTAACTATCTCATTGGAAAACCATCTGTGTTAGAAGCAGGAGCAGCTAACACTTTGTATCCCTCTGAGAACTGAGGTAGGTTTTGAGAGGAACACTTCCTACACCCTAGGTTTTTCAAGGTGGAGATAGGCTGTCTTTGTTCCAAATAGGCCTATTTGGCTAAGGTGTAGAAACACATATACGTCACAAAAGACAATGATTTAGGTTAGAAGCAGGAGCACCTAGCACATAGTTTTCCTCTGAGAAGTGATTTAGATTTTGTAAGGAATACACACTGCCAATGAGAATTTTCAAACAGGAGAAATGCTTAGTTGGTTCCAAAGAGGACTGCCCAGCTAATTTGAAGGAACTCTTGTAACTCCCCAAAGAAAACTGTGTATGTTAGATGCCTCAGAACCTAGGGCATTGTTTCCTGTGAGAATTGAGTTACTTTTCAGAGGAATTCCTACCGCCAGTCTGAGTGTCAAGGTGGAGACATGCATATTTTGTTCGAGCTAAGTGGAAGCAGCACATGTATCTCTGGAAAGAAATCAATCTGTGTTTGGAGCAGGAGGATCTAGCACATTGTTTTCCTGTGAGAATTGTGAGAGGTTTTGTCAGAAATACTTCCTGCAACTTTCAGCTTTAAAGGAGAAACATGATCTCTTTGATCCAAATCGGCCTATACCGTGAAGATGAAAAGCCACATCTATGACTCGAAAGATAGCCATCTGTTTTAGGAGCAGAAGCATCGAGCACCAGCACATTGTTTCCCTGTGAGAATTGAGTAAGTCTTTGATAGGGATACATCCTGCAACTCAGGTTTCTCATGGTGGAGATAGGCTCACTATGTGCTAAGTAGACCCATAGCTGTGAGTTGAAGAAACACATGTATCTTTCCAAAGAAAACCACCCGTGTTAGGAGCTGCAGCATGTAGCACATTGTTTTCCTGTGAGAATTGAGTTAATTTTTGAAAAGCATAATTCCTGCAGAAAAGGTTTTTCAAGGTGGAATTAGGATCACTTGGTTCCAAATAGGTGTATTGGGCTGAGTCGAAGAGACACATGTATCTGTCAAAAGAAAACCATTTCCTCAGAACCAGGAGTTTCCAGCACTTTGTACTCCTGAACGAATTGAGTTAGTATTTAAAAGGAGTACTTCCTAAAAGTTAGGTTTTTCAATGTGGAGCTAGGCTGTCTTTTTTCCAAATTGTCTTATTTAGCTAAGTTGAAGAAACGCATGTATTTCTTGACCGAAAACTTTCTCTCTTAGAAGCAGGAGAATCTAGCACATTGTTTCCCTGTGAGAACTGACTTAGTTTTTGAAAAGAATTCTTTCTGCAACTTCGGTTTTTCAAAGTGGAGTTAGGCTTTCTTTGTTCCAACTAGGCCTTTTCAGCTGATTTATGAAACACATTTGTCTCTCCAAAGGAAAACATCTATCTATGTTGGAAGCTGCAGCTTGTGTGAGATTTGAGTTCGTGTTTAAACGGAATATTTCTGTAACTTAGGATTTTCACGGTGGACATAGGCTATGTTTATTCCAATCACGCCTCTTCAGCTGAGTTGAAGGAACACATGTATATCCTGAAAGAAAACCATGTGTGTTAGAAGCAGAAGCATCAAGCACATTGATTCCATGTGATATTTGAGTTGGTTTGGAAAGGAATACCTCCTGTCACGTAAGGTCTGCAAGGCAGAAGTAGGGTCTCTTCGTTCCAATAGTGCATTGTAGCTAGTTGAAGAAACAAAGGTATCTCTCGACAGAAAATCATATCTGTTAGAAGCAGGAGCATCTAGAGTATTTTTTCCCTGTAAGAATTGAGTTCCTTTGTGGAAGGAACACTTCATGCAACTTCGGATTTTCAAGGATGAGATTGGCACTCTTTGTTCCAAATAGGCCTATTAAGCTAAGTTGAAGAAACACAGGTATCACCCGAAAGAAAATAATCTGTGTTAGAAGCAGGAGGATGTTAAACAATACTTCCCTGTGAAAGTTGAGTTAGTTTTTTAAAGGAATACTTTCAGCACTTAGGTATTTCAAGGTGGAGATGGGCTCTCGTTTTTCACAAGAGGCCTGTTTAGCTGAGTTGGAGAAACCCATGTGTCTCTCAAAAGAAACCCACTTGTGTTAGAAGCAGGAACACCTACAACGATGTGTCCCAGTGAGAACTGAGTGAGTTTTTGAAGGGAATATTGACTGCAGCTTAGAATTCAAGGTTGAGATAGGCTACGTTTGTTCCTATTCTGTATTGTCAGTTGAGTTGAAGAGACACGTGAATCTCTTGAAAGAATACCTTCTGTGTTAGAAGCAGGCACCTCAAGCCCTTTGATTCCCTGAGGGAATTGAGTTTCTTCCGAAATGAATACCTTTTCAACGTAAATTTTCCAAGGCAGAGATAGGGTGTCTTTGCCCCAAATAGTCCTATTTACGTAAGTTGAAGAAACACATGGAGCACTAGAAAGAAAGACCATATTTGTTAGAGCATGTGCATGTAGGCCCAATTTGCCCTCTGACAGTTGAGTTAGTTCTGAAAGGAATTCATACACCCAATCCCAGTTTTCAAGGTGAAGAAAGGCTCATTTTGTGCCAAATAGGACTGTCCAGATAACTTGAAGAAACACATGAATTTCTCGAAAGAAATCCATCTATATTAGAAGCACAAGCATCAACCACATTGTTTTACTGTGAGAACGCAGTTAGTGTACTTAAGGCATAGTTTTTGCAACTTAGGATTTTCAGCGTAGAGATAAGCTCTCCTTATTCCAATAGACCTATTCAGCTGACTTCAAAACCACGTGAATCGAACCAGAGAAAACCATCTACGTGGTAAGCCTCAGAATTTAGGTCATGGTTTCCCTGCGAGTACTGACTTCGTTAGTGGAAGGAATTCACATGGCCATCAGAGTTTTCAAGGTGGAGAGTGGCTCATTTTGTTCCAAATAGGCCTCTCCAGACAAGTTGAAGGAACTCATGTATCTCTCAAAGAAAACCAGGGATGATAGAAGGAGGTGCATCTAGTCCATTATTTCTCTGTGAGAAATGAGGTAGGTTTTTAAAAGGAAACTTCCTGCAACTTAAGTATTTCAAGGTGGAGGTTGCCTCTCTTTGTTCCAAACAGTCCAGTTCAGCTGACTTGATGAAACCCACGTATCTCTGAAAAGAAAACAGTCTATGTTAGAAGCAGGAGCATCTCACACTTTCTTTCAATGTAAGAATTGAGGTAGATTTTGCAAAGAATGCTTCCTTCAACTTAGGTTTTTCCAGGTGGACATAGGCTCTCTTGGTTCCAAGTAGGCTTATTAGGCTGAGGTGAAGAAACACATGCATCTCGCCAAAGAAACCCACTTGTGTTAGATGCGGGAAGATGGAGAACATTATTGCCCTCTGAGAACTGAGTTAGTTTTGGCAAAGAATACCTCCTGAAACATAGGATTTTCAAGGTGCAGATAGGCTATGTATATTCCAAATTGGCCTTTTCAGCTGAGTTTAAGAAACACATTCATCTCTCAAAAGAAAACCCTTTGTGTCACAAGCAGGAGTGTCTAGCACATTGTTTCCCTCTGACAATCGAGTTAGTTCTCGAAAGGAATACCTCCTGCAACTTAGGTTTTTCAAAGTGCAGATGGGCCCTCTTTGTCCCAAACAGGTCTATACAGGTGAGTTGATGAAGCACGTAACTATCTCATTGGAAAACCATCTGTGTTAGAAGCAGGAGCAGCTAACACTTTGTATCCCTCTGAGAACTGAGGTAGGTTTTGAGAGGAACACTTCCTACACCCTAGGTTTTTCAAGGTGGAGATAGGCTGTCTTTGTTCCAAATAGGCCTATTTGGCTAAGGTGTAGAAACACATATACGTCACAAAAGACAATGATTTAGGTTAGAAGCAGGAGCACCTAGCACATAGTTTTCCTCTGAGAAGTGATTTAGATTTTGTAAGGAATACACACTGCCAATGAGAATTTTCAAACAGGAGAAATGCTTAGTTGGTTCCAAAGAGGACTGCCCAGCTAATTTGAAGGAACTCTTGTAACTCCCCAAAGAAAACTGTGTATGTTAGATGCCTCAGAACCTAGGGCATTGTTTCCTGTGAGAATTGAGTTACTTTTCAGAGGAATTCCTACC
Organism: Castor canadensis; assembly: GCF_047511655.1. NCBI lineage: Eukaryota > Metazoa > Chordata > Mammalia > Rodentia > Castoridae > Castor > Castor canadensis. Next base: position 27,446,578 of record NC_133402.1, on the reverse strand, counting down.
GCCAGTCTGAGTGTCAAGGTGGAGACATGCATATTTTGTTCGAGCTAAGTGGAAGCAGCACATGTATCTCTGGAAAGAAATCAATCTGTGTTTGGAGCAGGAGGATCTAGCACATTGTTTTCCTGTGAGAATTGTGAGAGGTTTTGTCAGAAATACTTCCTGCAACTTTCAGCTTTAAAGGAGAAACATGATCTCTTTGATCCAAATCGGCCTATACCGTGAAGATGAAAAGCCACATCTATGACTCGAAAGATAGCCATCTGTTTTAGGAGCAGAAGCATCGAGCACCAGCACATTGTTTCCCTGTGAGAATTGAGTAAGTCTTTGATAGGGATACATCCTGCAACTCAGGTTTCTCATGGTGGAGATAGGCTCACTATGTGCTAAGTAGACCCATAGCTGTGAGTTGAAGAAACACATGTATCTTTCCAAAGAAAACCACCCGTGTTAGGAGCTGCAGCATGTAGCACATTGTTTTCCTGTGAGAATTGAGTTAATTTTTGAAAAGCATAATTCCTGCAGAAAAGGTTTTTCAAGGTGGAATTAGGATCACTTGGTTCCAAATAGGTGTATTGGGCTGAGTCGAAGAGACACATGTATCTGTCAAAAGAAAACCATTTCCTCAGAACCAGGAGTTTCCAGCACTTTGTACTCCTGAACGAATTGAGTTAGTATTTAAAAGGAGTACTTCCTAAAAGTTAGGTTTTTCAATGTGGAGCTAGGCTGTCTTTTTTCCAAATTGTCTTATTTAGCTAAGTTGAAGAAACGCATGTATTTCTTGACCGAAAACTTTCTCTCTTAGAAGCAGGAGAATCTAGCACATTGTTTCCCTGTGAGAACTGACTTAGTTTTTGAAAAGAATTCTTTCTGCAACTTCGGTTTTTCAAAGTGGAGTTAGGCTTTCTTTGTTCCAACTAGGCCTTTTCAGCTGATTTATGAAACACATTTGTCTCTCCAAAGGAAAACATCTATCTATGTTGGAAGCTGCAGCTTGTGTGAGATTTGAGTTCGTGTTTAAACGGAATATTTCTGTAACTTAGGATTTTCACGGTGGACATAGGCTATGTTTATTCCAATCACGCCTCTTCAGCTGAGTTGAAGGAACACATGTATATCCTGAAAGAAAACCATGTGTGTTAGAAGCAGAAGCATCAAGCACATTGATTCCATGTGATATTTGAGTTGGTTTGGAAAGGAATACCTCCTGTCACGTAAGGTCTGCAAGGCAGAAGTAGGGTCTCTTCGTTCCAATAGTGCATTGTAGCTAGTTGAAGAAACAAAGGTATCTCTCGACAGAAAATCATATCTGTTAGAAGCAGGAGCATCTAGAGTATTTTTTCCCTGTAAGAATTGAGTTCCTTTGTGGAAGGAACACTTCATGCAACTTCGGATTTTCAAGGATGAGATTGGCACTCTTTGTTCCAAGTAGGCCTATTAAGCTAAGTTGAAGAAACACAGGTATCACCCGAAAGAAAATAATCTGTGTTAGAAGCAGGAGGATGTTAAACAATACTTCCCTGTGAAAGTTGAGTTAGTTTTTTAAAGGAATACTTTCAGCACTTAGGTATTTCAAGGTGGAGATGGGCTCTCGTTTTTCACAAGAGGCCTGTTTAGCTGAGTTGGAGAAACCCATGTGTCTCTCAAAAGAAACCCACTTGTGTTAGAAGCAGGAACACCTACAACGATGTGTCCCAGTGAGAACTGAGTGAGTTTTTGAAGGGAATATTGACTGCAGCTTAGAATTCAAGGTTGAGATAGGCTACGTTTGTTCCTATTCTGTATTGTCAGTTGAGTTGAAGAGACACGTGAATCTCTTGAAAGAATACCTTCTGTGTTAGAAGCAGGCACCTCAAGCCCTTTGATTCCCTGAGGGAATTGAGTTTCTTCCGAAATGAATACCTTTTCAACGTAAATTTTCCAAGGCAGAGATAGGGTGTCTTTGCCCCAAATAGTCCTATTTACGTAAGTTGAAGAAACACATGGAGCACTAGAAAGAAAGACCATATTTGTTAGAGCATGTGCATGTAGGCCCAATTTGCCCTCTGACAGTTGAGTTAGTTCTGAAAGGAATTCATACACCCAATCCCAGTTTTCAAGGTGAAGAAAGGCTCATTTTGTGCCAAATAGGACTGTCCAGATAACTTGAAGAAACACATGAATTTCTCGAAAGAAATCCATCTATATTAGAAGCACAAGCATCAACCACATTGTTTTACTGTGAGAACGCAGTTAGTGTACTTAAGGCATAGTTTTTGCAACTTAGGATTTTCAGCGTAGAGATAAGCTCTCCTTATTCCAATAGACCTATTCAGCTGACTTCAAAACCACGTGAATCGAACCAGAGAAAACCATCTACGTGGTAAGCCTCAGAATTTAGGTCATGGTTTCCCTGCGAGTACTGACTTCGTTAGTGGAAGGAATTCACATGGCCATCAGAGTTTTCAAGGTGGAGAGTGGCTCATTTTGTTCCAAATAGGCCTCTCCAGACAAGTTGAAGGAACTCATGTATCTCTCAAAGAAAACCAGGGATGATAGAAGGAGGTGCATCTAGTCCATTATTTCTCTGTGAGAAATGAGGTAGGTTTTTAAAAGGAAACTTCCTGCAACTTAAGTATTTCAAGGTGGAGGTTGCCTCTCTTTGTTCCAAACAGTCCAGTTCAGCTGACTTGATGAAACCCACGTATCTCTGAAAAGAAAACAGTCTATGTTAGAAGCAGGAGCATCTCACACTTTCTTTCAATGTAAGAATTGAGGTAGATTTTGCAAAGAATGCTTCCTTCAACTTAGGTTTTTCCAGGTGGACATAGGCTCTCTTGGTTCCAAGTAGGCTTATTAGGCTGAGGTGAAGAAACACATGCATCTCGCCAAAGAAACCCACTTGTGTTAGATGCGGGAAGATGGAGAACATTATTGCCCTCTGAGAACTGAGTTAGTTTTGGCAAAGAATACCTCCTGAAACATAGGATTTTCAAGGTGCAGATAGGCTATGTATATTCCAAATTGGCCTTTTCAGCTGAGTTTAAGAAACACATTCATCTCTCAAAAGAAAACCCTTTGTGTCACAAGCAGGAGTGTCTAGCACATTGTTTCCCTCTGACAATCGAGTTAGTTCTCGAAAGGAATACCTCCTGCAACTTAGGTTTTTCAAAGTGCAGATGGGCCCTCTTTGTCCCAAACAGGTCTATACAGGTGAGTTGATGAAGCACGTAACTATCTCATTGGAAAACCATCTGTGTTAGAAGCAGGAGCAGCTAACACTTTGTATCCCTCTGAGAACTGAGGTAGGTTTTGAGAGGAACACTTCCTACACCCTAGGTTTTTCAAGGTGGAGATAGGCTGTCTTTGTTCCAAATAGGCCTATTTGGCTAAGGTGTAGAAACACATATACGTCACAAAAGACAATGATTTAGGTTAGAAGCAGGAGCACCTAGCACATAGTTTTCCTCTGAGAAGTGATTTAGATTTTGTAAGGAATACACACTGCCAATGAGAATTTTCAAACAGGAGAAATGCTTAGTTGGTTCCAAAGAGGACTGCCCAGCTAATTTGAAGGAACTCTTGTAACTCCCCAAAGAAAACTGTGTATGTTAGATGCCTCAGAACCTAGGGCATTGTTTCCTGTGAGAATTGAGTTACTTTTCAGAGGAATTCCTACCGCCAGTCTGAGTGTCAAGGTGGAGACATGCATATTTTGTTCGAGCTAAGTGGAAGCAGCACATGTATCTCTGGAAAGAAATCAATCTGTGTTTGGAGCAGGAGGACCTAGCACATTGTTTTCCTGTGAGAATTGTGAGAGGTTTTGTCAGAAATACTTCCTGCAACTTTCAGCTTTAAAGGAGAAACATGATCTCTTTGATCCAAATCGGCCTATACCGTGAAGATGAAAAGCCACATCTATGACTCGAAAGATAGCCATCTGTTTTAGGAGCAGAAGCATCGAGCACCAGCACATTGTTTCCCTGTGAGAATTGAGTAAGTCTTTGATAGGGATACATCCTGCAACTCAGGTTTCTCATGGTGGAGATAGGCTCACTATGTGCTAAGTAGACCCATAGCTGTGAGTTGAAGAAACACATGTATCTTTCCAAAGAAAACCACCCGTGTTAGGAGCTGCAGCATGTAGCACATTGTTTTCCTGTGAGAATTGAGTTAATTTTTGAAAAGCATAATTCCTGCAGAAAAGGTTTTTCAAGGTGGAATTAGGATCACTTGGTTCCAAATAGGTGTATTGGGCTGAGTCGAAGAGACACATGTATCTGTCAAAAGAAAACCATTTCCTCAGAACCAGGAGTTTCCAGCACTTTGTACTCCTGAACGAATTGAGTTAGTATTTAAAAGGAGTACTTCCTAAAAGTTAGGTTTTTCAATGTGGAGCTAGGCTGTCTTTTTTCCAAATTGTCTTATTTAGCTAAGTTGAAGAAACGCATGTATTTCTTGACCGAAAACTTTCTCTCTTAGAAGCAGGAGAATCTAGCACATTGTTTCCCTGTGAGAACTGACTTAGTTTTTGAAAAGAATTCTTTCTGCAACTTCGGTTTTTCAAAGTGGAGTTAGGCTTTCTTTGTTCCAACTAGGCCTTTTCAGCTGATTTATGAAACACATTTGTCTCTCCAAAGGAAAACATCTATCTATGTTGGAAGCTGCAGCTTGTGTGAGATTTGAGTTCGTGTTTAAACGGAATATTTCTGTAACTTAGGATTTTCACGGTGGACATAGGCTATGTTTATTCCAATCACGCCTCTTCAGCTGAGTTGAAGGAACACATGTATGTCCTGAAAGAAAACCATGTGTGTTAGAAGCAGAAGCATCAAGCACATTGATTCCATGTGATATTTGAGTTGGTTTGGAAAGGAATACCTCCTGTCACGTAAGGTCTGCAAGGCAGAAGTAGGGTCTCTTCGTTCCAATAGTGCATTGTAGCTAGTTGAAGAAACAAAGGTATCTCTCGACAGAAAATCATATCTGTTAGAAGCAGGAGCATCTAGAGTATTTTTTCCCTGTAAGAATTGAGTTCCTTTGTGGAAGGAACACTTCATGCAACTTCGGATTTTCAAGGATGAGATTGGCACTCTTTGTTCCAAATAGGCCTATTAAGCTAAGTTGAAGAAACACAGGTATCACCCGAAAGAAAATAATCTGTGTTAGAAGCAGGAGGATGTTAAACAATACTTCCCTGTGAAAGTTGAGTTAGTTTTTTAAAGGAATACTTCCAGCACTTAGGTATTTCAAGGTGGAGATGGGCTCTCGTTTTTCACAAGAGGCCTGTTTAGCTGAGTTGGAGAAACCCATGTGTCTCTCAAAAGAAACCCACTTGTGTTAGAAGCAGGAACACCTACAACGCTGTGTCCCAGTGAGAACTGAGTGAGTTTTTGAAGGGAATATTGACTGCAGCTTAGAATTCAAGGTTGAGATAGGCTACGTTTGTTCCTATTCTGTATTTTCAGTTGAGTTGAAGAGACACGTGAATCTCTTGAAAGAATACCTTCTGTGTTAGAAGCAGGCACCTCAAGCCCTTTGATTCCCTGAGGGAATTGAGTTTCTTCCGAAATGAATACCTTTTCAACGTAAATTTTCCAAGGCAGAGATAGGGTGTCTTTGCCCCAAATAGTCCTATTTACGTAAGTTGAAGAAACACATGGAGCACTAGAAAGAAAGACCATATTTGTTAGAGCATGTGCATGTAGGCCCAATTTGCCCTCTGACAGTTGAGTTAGTTCTGAAAGGAATTCATACACCCAATCCCAGTTTTCAAGGTGAAGAAAGGCTCATTTTGTGCCAAATAGGACTGTCCAGATAACTTGAAGAAACACATGAATTTCTCGAAAGAAATCCATCTATATTAGAAGCACAAGCATCAACCACATTGTTTTACTGTGAGAACGCAGTTAGTGTACTTAAGGCATAGTTTTTGCAACTTAGGATTTTCAGCGTAGAGATAAGCTCTCCTTATTCCAATAGACCTATTCAGCTGACTTCAAAACCACGTGAATCGAACCAGAGAAAACCATCTACGTGGTAAGCCTCAGAATTTAGGTCATGGTTTCCCTGCGAGTACTGACTTCGTTAGTGGAAGGAATTCACATGGCCATCAGAGTTTTCAAGGTGGAGAGTGGCTCATTTTGTTCCAAATAGGCCTCTCCAGACAAGTTGAAGGAACTCATGTATCTCTCAAAGAAAACCAGGGATGATAGAAGGAGGTGCATCTAGTCCATTATTTCTCTGTGAGAAATGAGGTAGGTTTTTAAAAGGAAACTTCCTGCAACTTAAGTATTTCAAGGTGGAGGTTGCCTCTCTTTGTTCCAAACAGTCCAGTTCAGCTGACTTGATGAAACCCATGTATCTCTGAAAAGAAAACAGTCTATGTTAGAAGCAGGAGCATCTCACACTTTCTTTCAATGTAAGAATTGAGGTAGATTTTGCAAAGAATGCTTCCTTCAACTTAGGTTTTTCCAGGTGGACATAGGCTCTCTTGGTTCCAAGTAGGCTTATTAGGCTGAGGTGAAGAAACACATGCATCTCGCCAAAGAAACCCACTTGTGTTAGATGCGGGAAGATGGAGAACATTATTGCCCTCTGAGAACTGAGTTAGTTTTGGCAAAGAATACCTCCTGAAACATAGGATTTTCAAGGTGCAGATAGGCTATGTATATTCCAAATTGGCCTTTTCAGCTGAGTTTAAGAAACACATTCATCTCTCAAAAGAAAACCCTTTGTGTCACAAGCAGGAGTGTCTAGCACATTGTTTCCCTCTGACAATCGAGTTAGTTCTCGAAAGGAATACCTCCTGCAACTTAGGTTTTTCAAAGTGCAGATGGGCCCTCTTTGTCCCAAACAGGTCTATACAGGTGAGTTGATGAAGCACGTAACTATCTCATTGGAAAACCATCTGTGTTAGAAGCAGGAGCAGCTAACACTTTGTATCCCTCTGAGAACTGAGGTAGGTTTTGAGAGGAACACTTCCTACACCCTAGGTTTTTCAAGGTGGAGATAGGCTGTCTTTGTTCCAAATAGGCCTATTTGGCTAAGGTGTAGAAACACATATACGTCACAAAAGACAATGATTTAGGTTCGAAGCAGGAGCACCTAGCACATAGTTTTCCTCTGAGAAGTGATTTAGATTTTGTAAGGAATACACACTGCCAATGAGAATTTTCAAACAGGAGAAATGCTTAGTTGGTTCCAAAGAGGACTGCCCAGCTAATTTGAAGGAACTCTTGTAACTCTCCAAAGAAAACTGTGTATGTTAGATGCCTCAGAACCTAGGGCATTGTTTCCTGTGAGAATTGAGTTACTTTTCAGAGGAATTCCTACCGCCAGTCTGAGTGTCAAGGTGGAGACATGCATATTTTGTTCGAGCTAAGTGGAAGCAGCACATGTATCTCTGGAAAGAAATCAATCTGTGTTTGGAGCAGGAGGACCTAGCACATTGTTTTCCTGTGAGAATTGTGAGAGGTTTTGTCAGAAATACTTCCTGCAACTTTCAGTTTTAAAGGAGAAACATGATCTCTTTGATCCAAATCGGCCTATACAGTGAAGATGAAAAGCCACATCTATGACTCGAAAGATAGCCATCTGTTTTAGGAGCAGAAGCATCGAGCACCAGCACATTGTTTCCCTGTGAGAATTGAGTAAGTCTTTGATAGGGATACATCCTGCAACTCAGGTTTCTCATGGTGGAGATAGGCTCACTATGTGCTAAGTAGACCCATAGCTGTGAGTTGAAGAAACACATGTATCTTTCCAAAGAAAACCACCCATGTTAGGAGCTGCAGCATGTAGCACATTGTTTTCCTGTGAGAATTGAGTTAATTTTTGAAAAGCATAATTCCTACAGAAAAGGTTTTTCAAGGTGGAATTAGGATCACTTGGTTCCAAATAGGTGTATTGGGCTGAGTCGAAGAGACACATGTATCTGTCAAAAGAAAACCATTTCCTCAGAACCAGGAGTTTCCAGCACTTTGTACTCCTGAACGAATTGAGTTAGTATTTAAAAGGAGTACTTCCTAAAAGTTAGGTTTTTCAATGTGGAGCTAGGCTGTCTTTTTTCCAAATTGTCTTATTTAGCTAAGTTGAAGAAACGCATGTATTTCTTGACCGAAAACTTTCTCTCTTAGAAGCAGGAGAATCTAGCACATTGTTTCCCTGTGAGAACTGACTTAGTTTTTGAAAAGAATTCTTTCTGCAACTTCGGTTTTTCAAAGTGGAGTTTCTTTGTTCCAACTAGGCCTTTTCAGCTCATTTATGAAACACATTTATCTCTCCAAAGGAAAACATCTATCTATGTTGGAAGCTGCAGCTTGTGTGAGATTTGAGTTCGTGTTTAAACGGAATATTGCTGTAACAGGATTTTCACGGTGGACATAGGCTATGTTTATTCCAATTACGCCTCTTCAGCTGAGTTGAAGGAACACATGTATATCCTGAAAGAAAACCATGTGTGTTAGAAGCAGAAGCATCAAGCACATTGATTCCATGTGATATTTGAGTTGGTTTGGAAAGGAATACCTCCTGTCACGTAAGGTCTGCAAGGCAGAAGTAGGGTCTCTTCGTTCCAATAGTGCATTGTAGCTAGTTGAAGAAACAAATGTATCTCTCGACAGAAAATCATATCTGTTAGAAGCAGGAGCATCTAGTAGAGTATTTTTTCCCTGTAAGAATTGAGTTAATTTGTGGAAGGAACACTTCATGCAACTTCGGATTTTCAAGGATGAGATTGGCACTCTTTCTTCCAAATAGGCCTATTAAGCTAAGTTGAAGAAACACAGGTATCACCCGAAAGAAAATAATCTGTGTTAGAAGCAGGAGGATGTTAAACAATACTTCCCTGTGAAAGTTGAGTTAGTTTTTTAAAGGACTACTTCCAGCACTTAGGTATTTCAAGGTGGAGATTGGCTCTCGTTTTTCACAAGAGGCCTGTTTAGCTGAGTTGGAGAAACCCATGTGTCTCTCAAAAGAAACCCACTTGTGTTAGAAGCAGGAACACCTACAACGCTGTGTCCCAGTGAGAACTGAGTGAGTTTTTGAAGGGAATATTGACTGCAGCTTAGAATTCAAGGTAGAGATAGGCTACGTTTGTTCCTATTCTGTATTTTCAGTTGAGTTGATGAGACATGTGAATCTCTTGAAAGAAAACCTTCTGTGTTAGAAGCAGGCATCTCAAGCCCTTTGATTCCCTGAGGGAATTGAGTTTCTTCTGAAATGAATACCTTTTCAACGTAAATTTTCCAAGGCACAGATAGGGTCTCTTTGTCCCAAATAGTCCTATTTACGTAAGTTGAAGAAACATATGCAGCACTAGAAAGAAAGACCATATTTGTTAGAGCATGTGCATGTAGGCCCAATTTGCCCTCTGACAGTTGAGTTAGTTCTGAAAGGAATTCATACACCCAATCCCAGTTTTCAAGGTGAAGAAAGGCTCATTTTGTGCCAAATAGGACTGTCCAGATAACTTGAAGAAACACATGAATTTCTCGAAAGAAATCCATCTATATTAGAAGCACAAGCATCAACCACATTGTTTTACTGTGAGAACGCAGTTAGTGTACTTAAGGCATAGTTTTTGCAACTTAGGATTTTCAGCGTAGAGATAAGCTCTCCTTATTCCAATAGACCTATTCAGCTGACTTCAAAACCACGTGAATCGAACCAGAGAAAACCATCTACGTGGTAAGCCTCAGAATTTAGGTCATGGTTTCCCTGCGAGTACTGACTTCGTTAGTGGAAGGAATTCACATGGCCATCAGAGTTTTCAAGGTGGAGAGTGGCTCATTTTGTTCCAAATAGGCCTCTCCAGACAAGTTGAAGGAACTCATGTATCTCTCAAAGAAAACCAGGGATGATAGAAGGAGGTGCATCTAGTCCATTATTTCTCTGTGAGAAATGAGGTAGGTTTTTAAAAGGAAACTTCCTGCAACTTAAGTATTTCAAGGTGGAGGTTGCCTCTCTTTGTTCCAAACAGTCCAGTTCAGCTGACTTGATGAAACCCATGTATCTCTGAAAAGAAAACAGTCTATGTTAGAAGCAGGAGCATCTCACACTTTCTTTCAATGTAAGAATTGAGGTAGATTTTGCAAAGAATGCTTCCTTCAACTTAGGTTTTTCCAGGTGGACATAGGCTCTCTTGGTTCCAAGTAGGCTTATTAGGCTGAGGTGAAGAAACACATGCATCTCGCCAAAGAAACCCACTTGTGTTAGATGCGGGAAGATGGAGAACATTATTGCCCTCTGAGAACTGAGTTAGTTTTGGCAAAGAATACCTCCTGAAACATAGGATTTTCAAGGTGCAGATAGGCTATGTATATTCCAAATTGGCCTTTTCAGCTGAGTTTAAGAAACACATTCATCTCTCAAAAGAAAACCCTTTGTGTCACAAGCAGGAGTGTCTAGCACATTGTTTCCCTCTGACAATCGAGTTAGTTCTCGAAAGGAATACCTCCTGCAACTTAGGTTTTTCAAAGTGCAGATGGGCCCTCTTTGTCCCAAACAGGTCTATACAGGTGAGTTGATGAAGCACGTAACTATCTCATTGGAAAACCATCTGTGTTAGAAGCAGGAGCAGCTAACACTTTGTATCCCTCTGAGAACTGAGGTAGGTTTTGAGAGGAACACTTCCTACACCCTAGGTTTTTCAAGGTGGAGATAGGCTGTCTTTGTTCCAAATAGGCCTATTTGGCTAAGGTGTAGAAACACATATACGTCACAAAAGACAATGATTTAGGTTCGAAGCAGGAGCACCTAGCACATAGTTTTCCTCTGAGAAGTGATTTAGATTTTGTAAGGAATACACACTGCCAATGAGAATTTTCAAACAGGAGAAATGCTTAGTTGGTTCCAAAGAGGACTGCCCAGCTAATTTGAAGGAACACTTGTAACTCTCCAAAGAAAACTGTGTATGTTAGATGCCTCAGAACCTAAGGCATTGTTTCCTGTGAGAATTGAGTTACTTTTCAGAGGAATTCCTACCGCCAGTCTGAGTGTCAAGGTGGAGACATGCATATTTTGTTCGAGCTAAGTGGAAGCAGCACATGTATCTCTGGAAAGAAATCAATCTGTGTTTGGAGCAGGAGGACCTAGCACATTGTTTTCCTGTGAGAATTGTGAGAGGTTTTGTCAGAAATACTTCCTGCAACTTTCAGTTTTAAAGGAGAAACATGATCTCTTTGATCCAAATCGGCCTATACAGTGAAGATGAAAAGCCACATCTATGACTCGAAAGATAGCCATCTGTTTTAGGAGCAGAAGCATCGAGCACCAGCACATTGTTTCCCTGTGAGAATTGAGTAAGTCTTTGATAGGGATACATCCTGCAACTCAGGTTTCTCATGGTGGAGATAGGCTCACTATGTGCTAAGTAGACCCATAGCTGTGAGTTGAAGAAACACATGTATCTTTCCAAAGAAAACCACCCATGTTAGGAGCTGCAGCATGTAGCACATTGTTTTCCTGTGAGAATTGAGTTAATTTTTGAAAAGCATAATTCCTACAGAAAAGGTTTTTCAAGGTGGAATTAGGATCACTTGGTTCCAAATAGGTGTATTGGGCTGAGTCGAAGAGACACATGTATCTGTCAAAAGAAAACCATTTCCTCAGAACCAGGAGTTTCCAGCACTTTGTACTCCTGAACGAATTGAGTTAGTATTTAAAAGGAGTACTTCCTAAAAGTTAGGTTTTTCAATGTGGAGCTAGGCTGTCTTTTTTCCAAATTGTCTTATTTAGCTAAGTTGAAGAAACGCATGTATTTCTTGACCGAAAACTTTCTCTCTTAGAAGCAGGAGAATCTAGCACATTGTTTCCCTGTGAGAACTGACTTAGTTTTTGAAAAGAATTCTTTCTGCAACTTCGGTTTTTCAAAGTGGAGTTTCTTCGTTCCAACTAGGCCTTTTCAGCTCATTTATGAAACACATTTATCTCTCCAAAGGAAAACATCTATCTATGTTGGAAGCTGCAGCTTGTGTGAGATTTGAGTTCGTGTTTAAACGGAATATTGCTGTAACAGGATTTTCACGGTGGACATAGGCTATGTTTATTCCAATTACGCCTCTTCAGCTGAGTTGAAGGAACACATGTATATCCTGAAAGAAAACCATGTGTGTTAGAAGCAGAAGCATCAAGCACATTGATTCCATGTGATATTTGAGTTGGTTTGGAAAGGAATACCTCCTGTCACGTAAGGTCTGCAAGGCAGAAGTAGGGTCTCTTCGTTCCAATAGTGCATTGTAGCTAGTTGAAGAAACAAATGTATCTCTCGACAGAAAATCATATCTGTTAGAAGCAGGAGCATCTAGTAGAGTATTTTTTCCCTGTAAGAATTGAGTTAATTTGTGGAAGGAACACTTCATGCAACTTCGGATTTTCAAGGATGAGATTGGCACTCTTTCTTCCAAATAGGCCTATTAAGCTAAGTTGAAGAAACACAGGTATCACCCGAAAGAAAATAATCTGTGTTAGAAGCAGGAGGATGTTAAACAATACTTCCCTGTGAAAGTTGAGTTAGTTTTTTAAAGGACTACTTCCAGCACTTAGGTATTTCAAGGTGGAGATTGGCTCTCGTTTTTCACAAGAGGCCTGTTTAGCTGAGTTGGAGAAACCCATGTGTCTCTCAAAAGAAACCCACTTGTGTTAGAAGCAGGAACACCTACAACGCTGTGTCCCAGTGAGAACTGAGTGAGTTTTTGAAGGGAATATTGACTGCAGCTTAGAATTCAAGGTAGAGATAGGCTACGTTTGTTCCTATTCTGTATTTTCAGTTGAGTTGATGAGACATGTGAATCTCTTGAAAGAAAACCTTCTGTGTTAGAAGCAGGCATCTCAAGCCCTTTGATTCCCTGAGGGAATTGAGTTTCTTCTGAAATGAATACCTTTTCAACGTAAATTTTCCAAGGCACAGATAGGGTCTCTTTGTCCCAAATAGTCCTATTTACGTAAGTTGAAGAAACATATGCAGCACTAGAAAGAAAGACCATATTTGTTAGAGCATGTGCATGTAGGCCCAATTTGCCCTCTGACAGTTGAGTTAGTTCTGAAAGGAATTCATACACCCAATCCCAGTTTTCAAGGTGAAGAAAGGCTCATTTTGTGCCAAATAGGACTGTCCAGATAACTTGAAGAAACACATGAACTTCTCGAAAGAAATCCATCTATATTAGAAGCACAAGCATCAACCACATTGTTTCACTGTGAGGACGCAGTTAGTGTACTTAAGGCATGTTTTTTGCAACTTAGGATTTTCAGCGTAGAGATAAGCTCTCCTTATTCCAATAGACCTATTCAGCTGACTTCTCAACCACGTGAATCGAACCAGAGAAAACCATCTACGTGGTAATCCTCAGAATTTAGGTCATTGTTTCCCTGCGAGTACTGACTTAGTTAGTGGAAGGAATTCACATGGCCATCAGAGTTTTCAAGGTGGAGAGTGGCTCATTTTGTTCCAAATAGGCCTCTCCAGACAAGTTGAAGGAACTCATGTATCTCTCAAAGAAAACCATGGATGATAGAAGGAGGTGCATCTAGTCCATTATTTCTCTGTGAGAGTTGAGTTAGTGTTTTAAAAGGAAACTTCCTGCAACTTAAGTATTTCAAGGTGGAGATTGCCTCTCTTTGTTCCAAACAGTCCAGTTCAGCTGACTTGATGAAACCCATGTATCTCTGAAAAGAAAACAGTCTATGTTAGAAGCAGGAGCATCTCACACTTTCTTTCAATGTAAGAATTGAGGTAGATTTTGCAAAGAATGCTTCCTTCAACTTAGGTTTTTCCAGGTGGACATAGGCTCTCTTGGTTCCAAGTAGGCTTATTAGGCTGAGGTGAAGAAACACATGCATCTCGCCAAAGAAACCCACTTGTGTTAGATGCGGGAAGATGGGGAACATTATTGCCCTCTGAGAACTGAGTTAGATTTGGCAAAGAATACCTCCTGAAACATAGGATTTTCAAGGTGCAGATAGGCTATGTATATTCCAAATTGGCCTTTTCAGCTGAGTTTAAGAAACACATTCATCTCTCAAAAGAAAACCGTTTGTGTCACAAGCAGGAGTATCTAGCACATTGTTTCCCTCTGACAATCGAGTTAGTTCTCGAAAGTAATACCTCCTGCAACTTAGGTTTTTCAAAGTGCAGATGGGCCCTCTTTGTCCCAAACCGGTCTATACCGGTGAGTTGATGAAGCACGTAACTATCTCATTGGAAAACCATCTGTGTTAGAAGCAGGAGCAGCTAACACTTTGTATCCCTCTGAGAACTGAGGTAGGTTTTGAGAGGAACACTTCCTACACACTAGGTTTTTCAAGGTGGAGATAGGCTGTCTTTGTTCCAAATAGGCCTATTTAGCTAAGGTGTAGAAACACATATACGTCACAAAAGACAATGATTTAGGTTAGAAGCAGGAGCACCTAGCACAGTTTTCCTCTGAGAATTGATTTAGATTTTGTAAGGAATACACACTGCCAATGAGAATTTTCAAACAGGAGAAATGCTTATTTGGTTCCAAAGAGGACTGCCCAGCAAATTTGAAGGAACTCTTGTCACTCTCCAAAGAAAACTGTGTATGTTAGATGCCTCAAAACCTAGGGCATAGTTTCCTGTGAGAATTGAGTTACTTTTCAGAGGAATTCCTACCGCCAGTCTGAGTGTCAAGGTGGAGACATGCATATTTTTTTCGAGCTAAGTGGAAGCAGCACATGTATCTCTGGAAAGAAATAAATCTGTGTTTGGAGAAGGAGGACCTAGCACATTGTTTTCCTGTGAGAATTGTGAGAGTTTTTGTCAGAAATACTTCCTGCAACTTTCAGTTTTAAAGGAGAAACATGATCTCTTTGATCCAAATCAGCCTATACAGTGTAGAAGAAAAACCACATCTATGACTCGAAAGATAGCCATCTGTTTTAGGAGCAGAAGCATCGAGCACCAGCACATTGTTTCCCTGTGAGAATTGAGTAAGTCTTTGATAGGAATCCATCCTGCAACTCAGGTTTCTCATGGTGGAGATAGGCTCACTATGTGCTAAGTAGACCCATACCTGTGAGTTGAAGAAACAAATGTATCTCTCCAAAGAAAACCACCTGTGTTAGGAGCTGCAGCAGGTAGCACATTGTTTCCCTGTGAGAATTGAGTTAATTTTTGAAAAGAATAATTCCTGCAGAAAAGGTTTTTCAAGGTGGACTTAGGATCACTTGGTTCCAAATAGGTGTATTGGGCTCAGTCGAAGAGACACATGTATCTGTCAAAAGAAAACCATTTTCTCCGAACCAGGAGTTTCCAGCACTTTGTACTCCTGAACGAATTGAGTTAGTATTTAAAAGGAGTACTTCCTAAAAGTTAGGTTTTTCAATGTGGAGCTAGGCTGTCTTTTTTCCAAATTGTCTTATTTAGCTAAGTTGAAGAAACGCATGTATTTCTTGACCGAAAACTTTCTCTCTTAGAAGCAGGAGAATCTAGCACATTGTTTCCCTGTGAGAACTGACTTAGTTTTTGAAAAGAATTCTTTCTGCAACTTCGGTTTTTCAAAGTGGAGTTTCTTTGTTCCAACTAGGCCTTTTCAGCTGATTTATGAAACACATTTGTCTCTCCAAAGGAAAACATCTATCTATGTTGGAAGCGGCAGCTTGTGTGAGATTTGAGTTCGTGTTTAAACGGAATATTTCTGTAACTTAGGATTTTCACGGTGGACATAGGCTATGTTTATTCCAATCACGCCTCTTCAGCTGAGTTGAAGGAACACATGTATATCCTGAAAGAAAACCATGTGTGTTAGAAGCAGAAGCATCAAGCACATTGATTCCATGTGATATTTGAGTTGGTTTGGAAAGGAATACCTCCTGTCACGTAAGGTCTGCAAGGCAGAAGTAGGGTCTCTTCGTTCCAATAGTGCATTGTAGCTAGTTGAAGAAACAAATGTATCTCTCGACAGAAAATCATATCTGTTAGAAGCAGGAGCATCTAGTAGAGTATTTTTTCCCTGTAAGAATTGAGTTAATTTGTGGAAGGAACACTTCATGCAACTTCGGATTTTCAAGGATGAGATTGGCACTCTTTCTTCCAAATAGGCCTATTAAGCTAAGTTGAAGAAACACAGGTATCACCCGAAAGAAAATAATCTGTGTTAGAAGCAGGAGGATGTTAAACAATACTTCCCTGTGAAAGTTGAGTTAGTTTTTTAAAGGACTACTTCCAGCACTTAGGTATTTCAAGGTGGAGATTGGCTCTCGTTTTTCACAAGAGGCCTGTTTAGCTGAGTTGGAGAAACCCATGTGTCTCTCAAAAGAAACCCACTTGTGTTAGAAGCAGGAACACCTACAACGCTGTGTCCCAGTGAGAACTGAGTGAGTTTTTGAAGGGAATATTGACTGCAGCTTAGAATTCAAGGTAGAGATAGGCTACGTTTGTTCCTATTCTGTATTTTCAGTTGAGTTGAAGAGACATGTGAATCTCTTGAAAGAAAACCTTCTGTGTTAGAAGCAGGCACCTCAAGCCCTTTGATTCCCTGAGGGAATTGAGTTTCTTCTGAAATGAATACCTTTTCAACGTAAATTTTCCAAGGCACAGATAGGGTCTCTTTGTCCCAAATAGTCCTATTTACGTAAGTTGAAGAAACATATGGAGCACTAGAAAGAAAGACCATATTTGTTAGAGCATGTGCATGTAGGCCCAATTTGCCCTCTGACAGTTGAGTTAGTTCTGAAAGGAATTCATACACCCAATCCCAGTTTTCAAGGTGAAGAAAGGCTCATTTTGTGCCAAATAGGACTGTCCAGATAACTTGAAGAAACACATGAACTTCTCGAAAGAAATCCATCTATATTAGAAGCACAAGCATCAACCACATTGTTTCACTGTGAGGACGCAGTTAGTGTACTTAAGGCATGTTTTTTGCAACTTAGGATTTTCAGCGTAGAGATAAGCTCTCCTTATTCCAATAGACCTATTCAGCTGACTTCTCAACCACGTGAATCGAACCAGAGAAAACCATCTACGTGGTAATCCTCAGAATTTAGGTCATTGTTTCCTTGCGAGTACTGACTTAGTTAGTGGAAGGAATTCACATGGCCATCAGAGTTTTCAAGGTGGAGAGTGGCTCATTTTGTTCCAAATAGGCCTCTCGATACAAGTTGAAGGAACTCATGTATCTCTCAAAGAAAACCATGGATGATAGAAGGAGGTGCATCTAGTCCATTATTTCTCTGTGAGAATTGAGTTAGTGTTTTAAAAGGAAACTTCCTGCAACTTAAGTATTTCAAGGTGGAGATTGCCTCTCTTTGTTCCAAACAGTCCAGTTCAGCTGACTTGATGAAACCCATGTATCTCTGAAAAGAAAACAGTCTATGTTAGAAGCAGGAGCATCTCACACTTTCTTTCAATGTAAGAATTGAGGTAGATTTTGCAAAGAATGCTTCCTTCAACTTAGGTTTTTCCAGGTGGACATAGGCTCTCTTGGTTCCAAGTAGGCTTATTAGGCTGAGGTGAAGAAACACATGCATCTCGCCAAAGAAACCCACTTGTGTTAGATGCGGGAAGATGGGGAACATTATTGCCCTCTGAGAACTGAGTTAGATTTGGCAAAGAATACCTCCTGAAACATAGGATTTTCAAGGTGCAGATAGGCTATGTATATTCCAAATTGGCCTTTTCAGCTGAGTTTAAGAAACACATTCATCTCTCAAAAGAAAACCGTTTGTGTCACAAGCAGGAGTGTCTAGCACATTGTTTCCCTCTGACAATCGAGTTAGTTCTCGAAAGTAATACCTCCTGCAACTTAGGTTTTTCAAAGTGCAGATGGGCCCTCTTTGTCCCAAACCGGTCTATACCGGTGAGTTGATGAAGCACGTAACTATCTCATTGGAAAACCATCTGTGTTAGAAGCAGGAGCAGCTAACACTTTGTATCCCTCTGAGAACTGAGGTAGGTTTTGAGAGGAACACTTCCTACACACTAAGTTTTTCAAGGTGGAGATAGGCTGTCTTTGTTCCAAATAGGCCTATTTAGCTAAGGTGTAGAAACACATATACGTCACAAAAGACAATGATTTAGGTTAGAAGCAGGAGCACCTAGCACAGTTTTCCTCTGAGAATTGATTTAGATTTTGTAAGGAATACACACTGCCAATGAGAATTTTCAAACAGGAGAAATGCTTATTTGGTTCCAAAGAGGACTGCCCAGCAAATTTGAAGGAACTCTTGTCACTCTCCAAAGAAAACTGTGTATGTTAGATGCCTCAAAACCTAGGGCATAGTTTCCTGTGAGAATTGAGTTACTTTTCAGAGGAATTCCTACCGCCAGTCTGAGTGTCAAGGTGGAGACATGCATATTTTTTTCGAGCTAAGTGGAAGCAGCACATGTATCTCTGGAAAGAAATAAATCTGTGTTTGGAGAAGGAGGACCTAGCACATTGTTTTCCTGTGAGAATTGTGAGAGTTTTTGTCAGAAATACTTCCTGCAACTTTCAGTTTTAAAGGAGAAACATGATCTCTTTGATCCAAATCAGCCTATACAGTGTAGAAGAAAAACCACATCTATGACTCGAAAGATATCCATCTGTTTTAGGAGGAGAAGCATCGAGCACCAGCACATTGTTTCCCTGTGAGAATTGAGTAAGTCTTTGATAGGAATCCATCCTGCAACTCAGGTTTCTCATGGTGGAGATAGGCTCACTATGTGCTAAGTAGACCCATACCTGTGAGTTGAAGAAACAAATGTATCTCTCCAAAGAAAACCACCTGTGTTAGGAGCTGCAGCAGGTAGCACATTGTTTCCCTGTGAGAATTGAGTTAATTTTTGAAAAGAATAATTCCTGCAGAAAAGGTTTTTCAAGGTGGACTTAGGATCACTTGGTTCCAAATAGGTGTATTGGGCTCAGTCGAAGAGACACATGTATCTGTCAAAAGAAAACCATTTTCTCCGAACCAGGAGTTTCCAGCACTTTGTACTCCTGAACGAATTGAGTTAGTATTTAAAAGGAGTACTTCCTAAAAGTTAGGTTTTTCAATGTGGAGCTAGGCTGTCTTTTTTCCAAATTGTCTTATTTAGCTAAGTTGAAGAAACGCATGTATTTCTTGACCGAAAACTTTCTCTCTCAGAAGCAGGAGAATCTAGCACATTGTTTCCCTGTGAGAACTGACTTAGTTTTTGAAAAGAATTCTTTCTGCAACTTCGGTTTTTCAAAGTGGAGTTTCTTTGTTCCAACTAGGCCTTTTCAGCTGATTTATGAAACACATTTGTCTCTCCAAAGGAAAACATCTATGTTGGAAGCTGCAGCTTGTGTGAGATTTGAGTTCGTGTTTAAACGGTATATTTCTGTAACTTAGGATTTTCACGGTGGACATAGGCTATGTTTATTCCAATCACGCCTCTTCAGCTGAGTTGAAGGAACACATGTATATCCTGAAAGAAAACCATGTGTGTTAGAAGCAGAAGCATCAAGCACATTGATTCCATGTGATATTTGAGTTGGTTTGGAAAGGAATACCTCCTGTCACGTAAGGTCTGCAAGGCAGAAGTAGGGTCTCTTCGTTCCAATAGTGCATTGTAGCTAGTTGAAGAAACAAATGTATCTCTCGACAGAAAATCATATCTGTTAGAAGCAGGAGCATCTAGTAGAGTATTTTTTCCCTGTAAGAATTGAGTTCCTTTGTGGAAGGAACACTTCATGCAACTTCGGATTTTCAAGGATGAGATTGACACTCTTTGTTCCAAATAGGCCTATTAAGCTAAGTTGAAGAAACACAGGTATCACCCGAAAGAAAATAATCTGTGTTAGAAGCAGGAGGATGTTAAACAATACTTCCCTGTGAAAGTTGAGTTAGTTTTTTAAAGGACTACTTCCAGCACTTAGGTATTTCAAGGTGGAGATGGGCTCTCGTTTTTCACAAGAGGCCTGTTTAGCTGAGTTGGAGAAACCCATGTGTCTCTCAAAAGAAACCCACTCGTGTTAGAAGCAGGAACACCTACAACGTTGTGTCCCAGTGAGAACTGAGTGAGTTTTTGAAGGGAATATTGACTGCAGCTTAGAATTCAAGCTAGAGAAAGGCTACGTTTGTTCCTATTCTGTATTTTCAGTTGAGTTGAAGAGACATGTGAATCTCTTGAAAGAAAACCTTCTGTGTTAGAAGCAGGCACCTCAAGCCCTTTGATTCCCTGACGGAATTGAGATTCTTCTGAAATGAATACCTTTTCAACGTAAATTTTCCAAGGCACAGATAGGGTCTCTTTGTCCCAAATAGTCCTATTTACGTAAGTTGAAGAAACACATGGAGCACTAGAAAGAAAGACCATATTTGTTAGAGCATGTGCATGTAGGCCCAATTTGCCCTCTGACAGTTGAGTTAGTTCTGAAAGGAAATCATACACCCAATCCCAG
Source organism: Castor canadensis (assembly GCF_047511655.1). Taxonomy (NCBI): domain Eukaryota; kingdom Metazoa; phylum Chordata; class Mammalia; order Rodentia; family Castoridae; genus Castor; species Castor canadensis. Next base: position 27,426,233 of record NC_133402.1, on the reverse strand, counting down.
TTTTCAAGGTGAAGAAAGGCTCATTTTCTGCCAAATAGGATTGTAAAGATAACTTGAAGAAACACATGAACTTCTCGAAAGAAATCCATCTATATTAGAAGCACAAGCATCAACCACATTGTTTCACTGTGAGGACGCAGTTAGTGTACTTAAGGCATGTTTTTTGCAACTTAGGATTTTCAGCGTAGAGATAAGCTCTCCTTATTCCAATAGACCTATTCAGCTGACTTCACAAGCAAGTGAATCGAACCAGAGAAATCCATCTACGTGGTAAGCCTCAGAATTTAGGTCATGGTTTCCCTGCGAGTACTGACTTAGTTAGTGGAAGGAATTCACATGGCCATCAGAGTTTTCAAGGGGGAGAGTGGCTGATTTTGTTCCAAATAGGCCTCTCCAGACAAGTTGAAGGAACTCATGTATCTCTCAAAGAAAACCAGGGATGATAGAAGGAGGTGCATCTAGTCCATTATTTCTCTGTGAGAATTGAGTTAGTGTTTTAAAAGGAAACTTCCTGCAACTTAAGTATTTCAAGGTGGAGATTGCCTCTCTTTGTTCCAAACAGTCCAGTTCAGCTGACTTGATGAAACCCATGTATCTCTGAAAAGAAAACAGTCTATGTTAGAAGCAGGAGCATCTCACACTTTCTTTCAATGTAAGAATTGAGGTAGATTTTGAAAAGAATGCTTCCTTCAACTTAGGTTTTTCCAGGTGGACATAGGCTCTCTTGGTTCCAAGTAGGCTTATTAGGCTGAGGTGAAGAAACACATGCATCTCGCCAAAGAAACCCACTTGTGTTAGATGCGGGAAGATGGAGAACATTATTGCCCTCTGAGAACTGAGTTAGATTTGGCAAAGAATACCTCCTGAAACATAGGATTTTCAAGGTGCAGATAGGCTATGTATATTCCAAATTGGCCTTTTCAGCTGAGTTTAAGAAACACATTCATATCTCAAAAGAAAACCCTTTGTGTCACAAGCAGGAGTATCTAGCACATTGTTTCCCTCTGACAATCGAGTTAGTTCTCGAAAGGAATACCTCCTGCAACTTAGGTTTTTCAAAGTGCAGATGGGCCCTCTTTGTCCCAAACCGGTCTATACCGGTGAGTTGATGAAGCACGTAACTATCTCATTGGAAAACCATCTGTGTTAGAAGCAGGAGCAGCTAACACTTTGTATCCCTCTGAGAACTGAGGTAGGTTTTGAGAGGAACACTTCCTACACACTAGGTTTTTCAAGGTGGAGATAGGCTGTCTTTGTTCCAAATAGGCCTATTTAGCTAAGGTGTAGAAACACATATACGTCACAAAAGAGAATGATTTAGGTTAGAAGCAGGAGCACGTAGCACAGTTTTCCTCTGAGAATTGATTTAGATTTTGTAAGGAATACACACTGCCAATGAGAATTTTCAAACAGGAGAAATGCTTAGTTGGTTCCAAAGAGGACTGCCCAGCAAATTTGAAGGAACTCTTGTCACTCTCCAAAGAAAACTGTGTATGTTAGATGCCTCAAAACCTAGGGCATAGTTTCCTGTGAGAATTGAGTAACTTTTCAGAGGAATTCCTACCGCCAGTCTGAGTGTCAAGGTGGAGACATGCATATTTTGTTCGAGCTAAGTGGAAGCAGCACATGTATCTCTGGAAAGAAATCAATCTGTGTTTGGAGCAGGAGGACCTAGCACATTGTTTTCCTGTGAGAATTGTGAGAGTTTTTGTCAGAAATACTTCCTGCAACTTTCAGTTTTAAAGGAGAAACATGATCTCTTTGATCCAAATCGGCCTATACAGTGTAGAAGAAAAACCACATCTATGACTCGAAAGATAGCCATCTGTTTTAGGAGCAGAAGCATCGGGCACCGGCACATTGTTTCCCTGTGAGAATTGAGTAAGTCTTTGATAGGAATCCATCCTGCAACTCAGGTTTCTCATGGTGGAGATAGGCTCACTATGTGCTAAGTAGACCCATACCTGTGAGTTGAAGAAACAAATGTATCTCTCCAAAGAAAACCACCTGTGTTAGGAGCTGCAGCAGGTAGCACATTGTTTCACTGTGAGAATTGAGTTAATTTTTGAAAAGAATAATTCCTGCAGAAAAGGTTTTTCAAGGTGGAATTAGGATCACTTGGTTCCAAATAGGTGTATTGGGATGAGTCGAAGAGACACATGTATCTGTCAAAAGAAAACCATTTTCTCCGAACCAGGAGTTTCCAGCACTTTGTACTCCTGAACGAATTGAGTTAGTATTTAAAAGGAGTACTTCCTAAAAGTTAGGTTTTTCAATGTGGAGCTAGGCTGTCTTTTGTCCAAATTGTCTTATTTAGCTAAGGTGAAGAAACGCATGTATTTCTTGACCGAAAACTTTCTCTCTTAGAAGCAGGAGAATCTAGCACATTGTTTCCCTGTGAGAACTGACTTAGTTTTTGAAAAGAATTCTTTCTGCAACTTCGGTTTTTCAAAGTGGAGTTTCTTTGTTCCAACTCGGTCTTTTCAGCTCATTTATGAAACACATTTTTCTCTCCAAAGGAAAACATCTATCTATGTTGGAAGCTGCAGCTTGTGTGAGATTTGAGTTCGTGTTTAAACGGAATATTGCTGTAACTTAGGATTTTCACGCTGGACATAGGCTATGTTTATTCCAAATACGCCTCTTCAGCTGAGTTGAAGGAACACATGTATGTCTTGAAAGAAAACCATGTGTGTTAGAAGCAGAAGCATCAAGCACATTGATTCCATGTGATATTTGAGTTGGTTTGGAAAGGAATAACTCCTGTCACGTAAGGTCTGCAAGGCAGAAGTAGGGTCTCTTCGTTCCAATAGTGCATTGTAGCTAGTTGAAGAAACAAATGTATCTCTCGACAGAAAATCATATCTGTTAGAAGCAGGAGCATCTAGAGTATTTTTTCCCCTGTAAGAATTGAGTTCCTTTGTGGAAGGAACACTTCATGCAACTTCGGATTTTCAAGGATGAGATTGGCACTCTTTCTTCCAAATAGGCCTATTAAGCTAAGTTGAAGAAACACAGGTATCACCCGAAAGAAAATAATCTGTGTTAGAAGCAGGAGGATGTTAAACAATACTTCCCTGTGAAAGTTGAGTTAGTTTTTTAAAGGACTACTTCCAGCACTTAGGTATTTCAAGGTGGAGATTGGCTCTCGTTTTTCACAAGAGGCCTGTTTAGCTGAGTTGGAGAAACCCATGTGTCTCTCAAAAGAAACCCACTTGTGTTAGAAGCAGGAACACCTACAACGCTGTGTCCCAGTGAGAACTGAGTGAGTTTTTGAAGGGAATATTGACTGCAGCTTAGAATTCAAGGTAGAGATAGGCTACGTTTGTTCCTATTCTGTATTTTCAGTTGAGTTGAAGAGACATGTGAATCTCTTGAAAGAAAACCTTCTGTGTTAGAAGCAGGCACCTCAAGCCCTTTGATTCCCTGAGGGAATTGAGTTTCTTCTGAAATGAATACCTTTTCAACGTAAATTTTCCAAGGCACAGATAGGGTCTCTTTGTCCCAAATAGTCCTATTTACGTAAGTTGAAGAAACATATGGAGCACTAGAAAGAAAGACCATATTTGTTAGAGCATGTGCATGTAGGCCCAATTTGCCCTCTGACAGTTGAGTTAGTTCTGAAAGGAATTCATACACCCAATCCCAGTTTTCAAGGTGAAGAAAGGCTCATTTTGTGCCAAATAGGACTGTCCAGATAACTTGAAGAAACACATGAACTTCTCGAAAGAAATCCATCTATATTAGAAGCACAAGCATCAACCACATTGTTTCACTGTGAGGACGCAGTTAGTGTACTTAAGGCATGTTTTTTGCAACTTAGGATTTTCAGCGTAGAGATAAGCTCTCCTTATTCCAATAGACCTATTCAGCTGACTTCTCAACCACGTGAATCGAACCAGAGAAAACCATCTACGTGGTAATCCTCAGAATTTAGGTCATTGTTTCCCTGCGAGTACTGACTTAGTTAGTGGAAGGAATTCACATGGCCATCAGAGTTTTCAAGGTGGAGAGTGGCTCATTTTGTTCCAAATAGGCCTCTCGATACAAGTTGAAGGAACTCATGTATCTCTCAAAGAAAACCATGGATGATAGAAGGAGGTGCATCTAGTCCATTATTTCTCTGTGAGAATTGAGTTAGTGTTTTAAAAGGAAACTTCCTGCAACTTAAGTATTTCAAGGTGGAGATTGCCTCTCTTTGTTCCAAACAGTCCAGTTCAGCTGACTTGATGAAACCCATGTATCTCTGAAAAGAAAACAGTCTATGTTAGAAGCAGGAGCATCTCACACTTTCTTTCAATGTAAGAATTGAGGTAGATTTTGCAAAGAATGCTTCCTTCAACTTAGGTTTTTCCAGGTGGACATAGGCTCTCTTGGTTCCAAGTAGGCTTATTAGGCTGAGGTGAAGAAACACATGCATCTCGCCAAAGAAACCCACTTGTGTTAGATGCGGGAAGATGGGGAACATTATTGCCCTCTGAGAACTGAGTTAGATTTGGCAAAGAATACCTCCTGAAACATAGGATTTTCAAGGTGCAGATAGGCTATGTATATTCCAAATTGGCCTTTTCAGCTGAGTTTAAGAAACACATTCATCTCTCAAAAGAAAACCGTTTGTGTCACAAGCAGGAGTGTCTAGCACATTGTTTCCCTCTGACAATCGAGTTAGTTCTCGAAAGTAATACCTCCTGCAACTTAGGTTTTTCAAAGTGCAGATGGGCCCTCTTTGTCCCAAACCGGTCTATACCGGTGAGTTGATGAAGCACGTAACTATCTCATTGGAAAACCATCTGTGTTAGAAGCAGGAGCAGCTAACACTTTGTATCCCTCTGAGAACTGAGGTAGGTTTTGAGAGGAACACTTCCTACACACTAGGTTTTTCAAGGTGGAGATAGGCTGTCTTTGTTCCAAATAGGCCTATTTAGCTAAGGTGTAGAAACACATATACGTCACAAAAGACAATGATTTAGGTTAGAAGCAGGAGCACCTAGCACAGTTTTCCTCTGAGAATTGATTTAGATTTTGTAAGGAATACACACTGCCAATGAGAATTTTCAAACAGGAGAAATGCTTATTTGGTTCCAAAGAGGACTGCCCAGCAAATTTGAAGGAACTCTTGTCACTCTCCAAAGAAAACTGTGTATGTTAGATGCCTCAAAACCTAGGGCATAGTTTCCTGTGAGAATTGAGTTACTTTTCAGAGGAATTCCTACCGCCAGTCTGAGTGTCAAGGTGGAGACATGCATATTTTTTTCGAGCTAAGTGGAAGCAGCACATGTATCTCTGGAAAGAAATAAATCTGTGTTTGGAGAAGGAGGACCTAGCACATTGTTTTCCTGTGAGAATTGTGAGAGTTTTTGTCAGAAATACTTCCTGCAACTTTCAGTTTTAAAGGAGAAACATGATCTCTTTGATCCAAATCAGCCTATACAGTGTAGAAGAAAAACCACATCTATGACTCGAAAGATAGCCATCTGTTTTAGGAGCAGAAGCATCGAGCACCAGCACATTGTTTCCCTGTGAGAATTGAGTAAGTCTTTGATAGGAATCCATCCTGCAACTCAGGTTTCTCATGGTGGAGATAGGCTCACTATGTGCTAAGTAGACCCATACCTGTGAGTTGAAGAAACAAATGTATCTCTCCAAAGAAAACCACCTGTGTTAGGAGCTGCAGCAGGTAGCACATTGTTTCCCTGTGAGAATTGAGTTAATTTTTGAAAAGAATAATTCCTGCAGAAAAGGTTTTTCAAGGTGGACTTAGGATCACTTGGTTCCAAATAGGTGTATTGGGCTCAGTCGAAGAGACACATGTATCTGTCAAAAGAAAACCATTTTCTCCGAACCAGGAGTTTCCAGCACTTTGTACTCCTGAACGAATTGAGTTAGTATTTAAAAGGAGTACTTCCTAAAAGTTAGGTTTTTCAATGTGGAGCTAGGCTGTCTTTTTTCCAAATTGTCTTATTTAGCTAAGTTGAAGAAACGCATGTATTTCTTGACCGAAAACTTTCTCTCTTAGAAGCAGGAGAATCTAGCACATTGTTTCCCTGTGAGAACTGACTTAGTTTTTGAAAAGAATTCTTTCTGCAACTTCGGTTTTTCAAAGTGGAGTTTCTTTGTTCCAACTAGGCCTTTTCAGCTGATTTATGAAACACATTTGTCTCTCCAAAGGAAAACATCTATGTTGGAAGCTGCAGCTTGTGTGAGATTTGAGTTCGTGTTTAAACGGTATATTTCTGTAACTTAGGATTTTCACGGTGGACATAGGCTATGTTTATTCCAATCACGCCTCTTCAGCTGAGTTGAAGGAACACATGTATATCCTGAAAGAAAACCATGTGTGTTAGAAGCAGAAGCATCAAGCACATTGATTCCATGTGATATTTGAGTTGGTTTGGAAAGGAATACCTCCTGTCACGTAAGGTCTGCAAGGCAGAAGTAGGGTCTCTTCGTTCCAATAGTGCATTGTAGCTAGTTGAAGAAACAAATGTATCTCTCGACAGAAAATCATATCTGTTAGAAGCAGGAGCATCTAGTAGAGTATTTTTTCCCTGTAAGAATTGAGTTCCTTTGTGGAAGGAACACTTCATGCAACTTCGGATTTTCAAGGATGAGATTGACACTCTTTGTTCCAAATAGGCCTATTAAGCTAAGTTGAAGAAACACAGGTATCACCCGAAAGAAAATAATCTGTGTTAGAAGCAGGAGGATGTTAAACAATACTTCCCTGTGAAAGTTGAGTTAGTTTTTTAAAGGACTACTTCCAGCACTTAGGTATTTCAAGGTGGAGATGGGCTCTCGTTTTTCACAAGAGGCCTGTTTAGCTGAGTTGGAGAAACCCATGTGTCTCTCAAAAGAAACCCACTCGTGTTAGAAGCAGGAACACCTACAACGTTGTGTCCCAGTGAGAACTGAGTGAGTTTTTGAAGGGAATATTGACTGCAGCTTAGAATTCAAGCTAGAGAAAGGCTACGTTTGTTCCTATTCTGTATTTTCAGTTGAGTTGAAGAGACATGTGAATCTCTTGAAAGAAAACCTTCTGTGTTAGAAGCAGGCACCTCAAGCCCTTTGATTCCCTGACGGAATTGAGTTTCTTCTGAAATGAATACCTTTTCAACGTAAATTTTCCAAGGCACAGATAGGGTCTCTTTGTCCCAAATAGTCCTATTTACGTAAGTTGAAGAAACACATGGAGCACTAGAAAGAAAGACCATATTTGTTAGAGCATGTGCATGTAGGCCCAATTTGCCCTCTGACAGTTGAGTTAGTTCTGAAAGGAAATCATACACCCAATCCCAGTTTTCAAGGTGAAGAAAGGCTCATTTTCTGCCAAATAGGATTGTAAAGATAACTTGAAGAAACACATGAACTTCTCGAAAGAAATCCATCTATATTAGAAGCACAAGCATCAACCACATTGTTTCACTGTGAGGACGCAGTTAGTGTACTTAAGGCATGTTTTTTGCAACTTAGGATTTTCAGCGTAGAGATAAGCTCTCCTTATTCCAATAGACCTATTCAGCTGACTTCACAAGCAAGTGAATCGAACCAGAGAAAACCATCTACGTGGTAAGCCTCAGAATTTAGGTCATTGTTTCCCTGCGAGTACTGACTTAGTTAGTGGAAGGAATTCACATGGCCATCAGAGTTTTCAAGGGGGAGAGTGGCTGTTTTTGTTCCAAATAGGCCTCTCCAGACAAGTTGAAGGAACTCATGTATCTCTCAAAGAAAACCAGGGATGATAGAAGGAGGTGCATCTAGTCCATTATTTCTCTGTGAGAATTGAGTTAGTGTTTTAAAAGGAAACTTCCTGCAACTTAAGTATTTCAAGGTGGAGATTGCCTCTCTTTGTTCCAAACAGTCCAGTTCAGCTGACTTGATGAAACCCATGTATCTCTGAAAAGAAAACAGTCTATGTTAGAAGCAGGAGCATCTCACACTTTCTTTCAATGTAAGAATTGAGGTAGATTTTGAAAAGAATGCTTCCTTCAACTTAGGTTTTTCCAGGTGGACATAGGCTCTCTTGGTTCCAAGTAGGCTTATTAGGCTGAGGTGAAGAAACACATGCATCTCGCCAAAGAAACCCACTTGTGTTAGATGCGGGAAGATGGAGAACATTATTGCCCTCTGAGAACTGAGTTAGATTTGGCAAAGAATACCTCCTGAAACATAGGATTTTCAAGGTGCAGATAGGCTATGTATATTCCAAATTGGCCTTTTCAGCTGAGTTTAAGAAACACATTCATATCTCAAAAGAAAACCGTTTGTGTCACAAGCAGGAGTATCTAGCACATTGTTTCCCTCTGACAATCGAGTTAGTTCTCGAAAGGAATACCTCCTGCAACTTAGGTTTTTCAAAGTGCAGATGGGCCCTCTTTGTCCCAAACCGGTCTATACCGGTGAGTTGATGAAGCACGTAACTATCTCATTGGAAAACCATCTGTGTTAGAAGCAGGAGCAGCTAACACTTTGTATCCCTCTGAGAACTGAGGTAGGTTTTGAGAGGAACACTTCCTACACACTAGGTTTTTCAAGGTGGAGATAGGCTGTCTTTGTTCCAAATAGGCCTATTTAGCTAAGGTGTAGAAACACATATACGTCACAAAAGAGAATGATTTAGGTTAGAAGCAGGAGCACGTAGCACAGTTTTCCTCTGAGAATTGATTTAGATTTTGTAAGGAATACACACTGCCAATGAGAATTTTCAAACAGGAGAAATGCTTAGTTGGTTCCAAAGAGGACTGCCCAGCAAATTTGAAGGAACTCTTGTCACTCTCCAAAGAAAACTGTGTATGTTAGATGCCTCAAAACCTAGGGCATAGTTTCCTGTGAGAATTGAGTTACTTTTCAGAGGAATTCCTACCGCCAGTCTGAGTGTCAAGGTGGAGACATGCATATTTTGTTCGAGCTAAGTGGAAGCAGCACATGTATCTCTGGAAAGAAATCAATCTGTGTTTGGAGCAGGAGGACCTAGCACATTGTTTTCCTGTGAGAATTGTGAGAGTTTTTGTCAGAAATACTTCCTGCAACTTTCAGTTTTAAAGGAGAAACATGATCTCTTTGATCCAAATCGGCCTATACAGTGTAGAAGAAAAACCACATCTATGACTCGAAAGATAGCCATCTGTTTTAGGAGCAGAAGCATCGAGCACCGGCACATTGTTTCCCTGTGAGAATTGAGTAAGTCTTTGATAGGAATCCATCCTGCAACTCAGGTTTCTCATGGTGGAGATAGGCTCACTATGTGCTAAGTAGACCCATACCTGTGAGTTGAAGAAACAAATGTATCTCTCCAAAGAAAACCACCTGTGTTAGGAGCTGCAGCAGGTAGCACATTGTTTCCCTGTGAGAATTGAGTTAATTTTTGAAAAGAATAATTCCTGCAGAAAAGGTTTTTCAAGGTGGAATTAGGATCACTTGGTTCCAAATAGGTGTATTGGGATGAGTCGAAGAGACACATGTATCTGTCAAAAGAAAACCATTTTCTCCGAACCAGGAGTTTCCAGCACTTTGTACTCCTGAACGAATTGAGTTAGTATTTAAAAGGAGTACTTCCTAAAAGTTAGGTTTTTCAATGTGGAGCTAGGCTGTCTTTTGTCCAAATTGTCTTATTTAGCTAAGGTGAAGAAACGCATGTATTTCTTGACCGAAAACTTTCTCTCTTAGAAGCAGGAGAATCTAGCACATTGTTTCCCTGTGAGAACTGACTTAGTTTTTGAAAAGAATTCTTTCTGCAACTTCGGTTTTTCAAAGTGGAGTTTCTTTGTTCCAACTCGGCCTTTTCAGCTCATTTATGAAACACATTTTTCTCTCCAAAGGAAAACATCTATCTATGTTGGAAGCTGCAGCTTGTGTGAGATTTGAGTTCGTGTTTAAACGGAATATTGCTGTAACTTAGGATTTTCACGCTGGACATAGGCTATGTTTATTCCAAATACGCCTCTTCAGCTGAGTTGAAGGAACACATGTATGTCTTGAAAGAAAACCATGTGTGTTAGAAGCAGAAGCATCAAGCACATTGATTCCATGTGATATTTGAGTTGGTTTGGAAAGGAATAACTCCTGTCACGTAAGGTCTGCAAGGCAGAAGTAGGGTCTCTTCGTTCCAATAGTGCATTGTAGCTAGTTGAAGAAACAAATGTATCTCTCGACAGAAAATCATATCTGTTAGAAGCAGGAGCATCTAGAGTATTTTTTCCCCTGTAAGAATTGAGTTCCTTTGTGGAAGGAACACTTCATGCAACTTCGGATTTTCAAGGATGAGATTGGCACTCTTTGTTCCAAATAGGCCTATTAAGCTAAGTTGAAGAAACACAGGTATCACCCGAAAGAAAATAATCTGTGTTAGAAGCAGGAGGATGTTAAACAATACTTCCCTGTGAAAGTTGAGTTAGTTTTTTAAAGGACTACTTCCAGCACTTAGGTATTTCAAGGTGGAGATGGGCTCTCGTTTTTCACAAGAGGCCTGTTTAGCTGAGTTGGAGAAACCCATGTGTCTCTCAAAAGAAACCCACTTGTGTTAGAAGCAGGAACACCTACAACGCTGTGTCCCAGTGAGAACTGAGTGAGTTTTTGAAGGGAATATTGACTGCAGCTTAGAATTCAAGGTAGAGATAGGCTACGTTTGTTCCTATTCTGTATTTTCAGTTGAGTTGAAGAGACATGTGAATCTCTTGAAAGAAAACCTTCTGTGTTAGAAGCAGGCACCTCAAGCCCTTTGATTCCCTGACGGAATTGAGTTTCTTCTGAAATGAATACCTTTTCAACGTAAATTTTCCAAGGCACAGATAGGGTCTCTTTGCCCCAAATAGTCCTATTTACGTAAGTTGAAGAAACACATGGAGCACTAGAAAGAAAGACCATATTTGTTAGAGCATGTGCATGTAGGCCCAATTTGCCCTCTGACAGTTGAGTTAGTTCTGAAAGGAATTCATACACCCAATCCCAGTTTTCAAGGTGAAGAAAGGCTCATTTTGTGCCAAATAGGACTGTCCAGATAACTTGAAGAAACACATGAACTTCTCGAAATAAATCCATCTATATTAGAAGCACAAGCATCAACCACATTGTTTCACTGTGAGGACGCAGTTAGTGTACTTAAGGCATGTTTTTTGCAACTTAGGATATTCAGCGTAGAGATAAGCTCTCCTTATTCCAATAGACCTATTCAGATGACTTCTCAACCACGTGAATCGAACCAGAGAAAACCATCTACGTGGTAAGCCTCAGAATTTAGGTCATTGTTTCCCTGTGAGTACTGACTTAGTTAGTGGAAGGAATTCACATGGCCATCAGAGTTTTCAAGGTGGAGAGTAGCTCATTTTGTTCCAAATAGGCCTCTCCAGACAAGTTGAAGGAACTCATGTATCTCTCAAAGAAAACCATGGATGACAGAAGGAGGTGCATCTAGTCCATTATTTCTCTGTGAGAATTGAGTTAGTGTTTTAAAAGGAAACTTCCTGCAACTTAAGTATTTCAAGGTGGAGATTGCCTCTCTTTGTTCCAAACAGTCCAGTTCAGCTGACTTGATGAAACCTATGTATCTCTGAAAAGAAAACAGTCTATGTTAGAAGGAGGAGCATCTCACACTTTCTTTCAATGTAAGAATTGAGGTAGATTTTGAAAAGTATGCTTCCTTCAACTTAGGTTTTTCCAGGTGGATATAGGCTCTCTTGGTTCCAAGTAGGCTTATTAGGCTGAGGTGAAGAAACACATGCATCTCGCCAAAGAAACCCACTTGTGTTAGATGCGGGAAGATGGAGAACATTATTGCCCTCTGAGAACTGAGTTAGATTTGGCAAAGAATACCTCCTGAAACATAGGATTTTCAAGGTGCAGATAGGCTATGTATATTCCAAATTGGCCTTTTCAGCTGAGTTTAAGAAACACATTCATCTCTCAAAAGAAAACCGTTTGTGTCACAAGCAGGAGTATCTAGCACATTGTTTCCCTCTGACAATCGAGTTAGTTCTCGAAAGTAATACCTCCTGCAACTTAGGTTTTTCAAAGTGCAGATGGGCCCTCTTTGTCCCAAACCGGTCTATACCGGTGAGTTGATGAAGCACGTAACTATCTCATTGGAAAACCATCTGTGTTAGAAGCAGGAGCAGCTAACACTTTGTATCCCTCTGAGAACTGAGGTAGGTTTTGAGAGGAACACTTCCTACACACTAGGTTTTTCAAGGTGGAGATAGGCTGTCTTTGTTCCAAATAGGCCTATTTAGCTAAGGTGTAGAAACACATATACGTCACAAAAGACAATGATTTAGGTTAGAAGCAGGAGCACCTAGCACAGTTTTCCTCTGAGAATTGATTTAGATTTTGTAAGGAATACACACTGCCAATGAGAATTTTCAAACAGGAGAAATGCTTATTTGGTTCCAAAGAGGACTGCCCAGCAAATTTGAAGGAACTCTTGTCACTCTCCAAAGAAAACTGTGTATGTTAGATGCCTCAAAACCTAGGGCATAGTTTCCTGTGAGAATTGAGTTACTTTTCAGAGGAATTCCTACCGCCAGTCTGAGTGTCAAGGTGGAGACATGCATATTTTGTTCGAGCTAAGTGGAAGCAGCACATGTATCTCTGGAAAGAAATAAATCTGTGTTTGGAGCAGGAGGACCTAGCACATTGTTTTCCTGTGAGAATTGTGAGAGTTTTTGTCAGAAATACTTCCTGCAACTTTCAGTTTTAAAGGAGAAACATGATCTCTTTGATCCAAATCGGCCTATACAGTGTAGAAGAAAAACCACATCTATGACTCGAAAGATAGCCATCTGTTTTAGGAGCAGAAGCATCGAGCACCGGCACATTGTTTCCCTGTGAGAATTGAGTAAGTCTTTGATAGGAATCCATCCTGCAACTCAGGTTTCTCATGGTGGAGATAGGCTCACTATGTGCTAAGTAGACCCATACCTGTGAGTTGAAGAAACAAATGTATCTCTCCAAAGAAAACCACCTGTGTTAGGAGCTGCAGCAGGTAGCACATTGTTTCCCTGTGAGAATTGTGTTAATTTTTGAAAAGAATAATTCCTGCAGAAAAGGTTTTTCAAGGTGGACTTAGGATCACTTGGTTCCAAATATGTGTATTGGGCTGAGTCGAAGAGACACATGTATCTGTCAAAAGAAAACCATTTTCTCCGAACCAGGAGTTTCCAGCACTTTGTACTCCTGAACGAATTGAGTTAGTATTTAAAAGGAGTACTACCTAAAAGTTAGGTTTTTCAATGTGGAGCTAGGCTGTCTTTTTTCCAAATTGTCTTATTTAGCTAAGTTGAAGAAACGCATGTATTTCTTGACCGAAAACTTTCTCTCTCAGAAGCAGGAGAATCTAGCACATTGTTTCCCTGTGAGAACTGACTTAGTTTTTGAAAAGAATTCTTTCTGCAACTTCGGTTTTTCAAAGTGGAGTTTCTTTGTTCCAACTAGGCCTTTTCAGCTCATTTATGAAACACATTTATCTCTCCAAAGGAAAACATCTATCTATGTTGGAAGCTGCAGCTTGTGTGAGATTTGAGTTCGTGTTTAAACGGAATATTGCTGTAACAGGATTTTCACGGTGGACATAGGCTATGTTTATTCCAATTACGCCTCTTCAGCTGAGTTGAAGGAACACATGTATATCCTGAAAGAAAACCATGTGTGTTAGAAGCAGAAGCATCAAGCACATTGATTCCATGTGATATTTGAGTTGGTTTGGAAAGGAATACCTCCTGTCACGTAAGGTCTGCAAGGCAGAAGTAGGGTCTCTTCGTTCCAATAGTGCATTGTAGCTAGTTGAAGAAACAAATGTATCTCTCGACAGAAAATCATATCTGTTAGAAGCAGGAGCATCTAGTAGAGTATTTTTTACCCTGTAAGAATTGAGTTCCTTTGTGGAAGGAACACTTCATGCAACTTCGGATTTTCAAGGATGAGATTGGCACTCTTTGTTCCAAATAGGCCTATTAAGCTAAGTTGAAGAAACACAGGTATCACCCGAAAGAAAATAATCTGTGTTAGAAGCAGGAGGATGTTAAACAATACTTCCCTGTGAAAGTTGAGTTAGTTTTTTAAAGGACTACTTCCAGCACTTAGGTATTTTAAGGTGGAGATGGGCTCTCGTTTTTCACAAGAGGCCTGTTTAGCTGAGTTGGAGAAACCCATGTGTCTCTCAAAAGAAACCCACTTGTGTTAGAAGCAGGAACACCTACAACACTGTGTCCCAGTGAGAAGTGAGTGAGTTTTTGAAGGGAATATTGACTGCAGCTTAGAATTCAAGGTAGAGATAGGCTACGTTTGTTCCTATTCTGTATTTTCAGTTGAGTTGAAGAGACATGTGAATCTCTTGAAAGAAAACCTTCTGTGTTAGAAGCAGGCACCTCAAGCCCTTTGATTCCCTGAGGGAATTGAGTTTCTTCTGAAATGAATACCTTTTCAACGTAAATTTTCCAAGGCACAGATAGGGTCTCTTTGTCCCAAATAGTCCTATTTATGTAAGTTGAAGAAACACATGGAGCACTAGAAAGAAAGACCATATTTGTTAGAGCATGTGCATGTAGGCCCAATTTGCCCTCTGACAGTTGAGTTAGTTCTGAAAGGAATTCATACACCCAATCCCAGTTTTCAAGGTGAAGAAAGGCTCATTTTGTGCCAAATAGGACTGTCCAGATAACTTGAAGAAACACATGAACTTCTCGAAAGAAATCCATCTATATTAGAAGCACAAGCATCAACCACATTGTTTCACTGTGAGGACGCAGTTAGTGTACTTAAGGCATGTTTTTTGCAACTTAGGATTTTCAGCGTAGAGATAAGCTCTCCTTATTCCAATAGACCTATTCAGCTGACTTCTCAACCACGTGAATCGAACCAGAGAAAACCATCTACGTGGTAAGCCTCAGAATTTAGGTCATTGTTTCCCTGCGAGTACTGACTTAGTTAGTGGAAGGAATTCACATGGCCATCAGAGTTTTCAAGGTGGAGAGTGGCTCATTTTGTTCCAAATAGGCCTCTCCAGACAAGTTGAAGGAACTCATGTATCTCTCAAAGAAAACCATGGATGACAGAAGGAGGTGCATCTAGTCCATTATTTCTCTGTGAGAATTGAGTTAGTGTTTTAAAAGGAAACTTCCTGCAACTTAAGTATTTCAAGGTGGAGATTGCCTCTCTTTGTTCCAAACAGTCCAGTTCAGCTGACTTGATGAAACCTATGTATCTCTGAAAAGAAAACAGTCTATGTTAGAAGGAGGAGCATCTCACACTTTCTTTCAATGTAAGAATTGGGGTAGATTTTGAAAAGTATGCTTCCTTCAACTTAGGTTTTTCCAGGTGGATATAGGCTCTCTTGGTTCCAAGTAGGCTTATTAGGCTGAGGTGAAGAAACACATGCATCTCGCCAAAGAAACCCACTTGTGTTAGATGCGGGAAGATGGAGAACATTATTGCCCTCTGAGAACTGAGTTAGATTTGGCAAAGAATACCTCCTGAAACATAGGATTTTCAAGGTGCAGATAGGCTATGTATATTCCAAATTGGCCTTTTCAGCTGAGTTTAAGAAACACATTCATCTCTCAAAAGAAAACCGTTTGTGTCACAAGCAGGAGTATCTAGCACATTGTTTCCCTCTGACAATCGATTTAGTTCTCGAAAGTAATACCTCCTGCAACTTAGGTTTTTCAAAGTGCAGATGGGCCCTCTTTGTCCCAAACCGGTCTATACCGGTGAGTTGATGAAGCATGTAACTATCTCATTGGAAAACCATCTGTGTTAGAAGCAGGAGCAGCTAACACTTTGTATCCCTCTGAGAACTGAGGTAGGTTTTGAGAGGAACACTTCCTACACACTAGGTTTTTCAAGGTGGAGATAGGCTGTCTTTGTTCCAAATAGGCCTATTTAGCTAAGGTGTAGAAACACATATACGTCACAAAAGACAATGATTTAGGTTAGAAGCAGGAGCACCTAGCACAGTTTTCCTCTGAGAATTGATTTAGATTTTGTAAGGAATACACACTGCCAATGAGAATTTTCAAACAGGAGAAATGCTTATTTGGTTCCAAAGAGGACTGCCCAGCAAATTTGAAGGAACTCTTGTCACTCTCCAAAGAAAACTGTGTATGTTAGATGCCTCAAAACCTAGGGCATAGTTTCCTGTGAGAATTGAGTTACTTTTCAGAGGAATTCCTACCGCCAGTCTGAGTGTCAAGGTGGAGACATGCATATTTTGTTCGAGCTAAGTGGAAGCAGCACATGTATCTCTGGAAAGAAATAAATCTGTGTTTGGAGCAGGAGGACCTAGCACATTGTTTTCCTGTGAGAATTGTGAGAGTTTTTGTCAGAAATACTTCCTGCAACTTTCAGTTTTAAAGGAGAAACATGATCTCTTTGATCCAAATCGGCCTATACAGTGTAGAAGAAAAACCACATCTATGACTCGAAAGATAGCCATCTGTTTTAGGAGCAGAAGCATCGAGCACCGGCACATTGTTTCCCTGTGAGAATTGAGTAAGTCTTTGATAGGAATCCATCCTGCAACTCAGGTTTCTCATGGTGGAGATAGGCTCACTATGTGCTAAGTAGACCCATACCTGTGAGTTGAAGAAACAAATGTATCTCTCCAAAGAAAACCACCTGTGTTAGGAGCTGCAGCAGGTAGCACATTGTTTCCCTGTGAGAATTGTGTTAATTTTTGAAAAGAATAATTCCTGCAGAAAAGGTTTTTCAAGGTGGACTTAGGATCACTTGGTTCCAAATATGTGTATTGGGCTGAGTCGAAGAGACACATGTATCTGTCAAAAGAAAACCATTTTCTCCGAACCAGGAGTTTCCAGCACTTTGTACTCCTGAACGAATTGAGTTAGTATTTAAAAGGAGTACTACCTAAAAGTTAGGTTTTTCAATGTGGAGCTAGGCTGTCTTTTTTCCAAATTGTCTTATTTAGCTAAGTTGAAGAAACGCATGTATTTCTTGACCGAAAACTTTCTCTCTCAGAAGCAGGAGAATCTAGCACATTGTTTCCCTGTGAGAACTGACTTAGTTTTTGAAAAGAATTCTTTCTGCAACTTCGGTTTTTCAAAGTGGAGTTTCTTTGTTCCAACTAGGCCTTTTCAGCTCATTTATGAAACACATTTATCTCTCCAAAGGAAAACATCTATCTATGTTGGAAGCTGCAGCTTGTGTGAGATTTGAGTTCGTGTTTAAACGGAATATTGCTGTAACAGGATTTTCACGGTGGACATAGGCTATGTTTATTCCAATTACGCCTCTTCAGCTGAGTTGAAGGAACACATGTATATCCTGAAAGAAAACCATGTGTGTTAGAAGCAGAAGCATCAAGCACATTGATTCCATGTGATATTTGAGTTGGTTTGGAAAGGAATACCTCCTGTCACGTAAGGTCTGCAAGGCAGAAGTAGGGTCTCTTCGTTCCAATAGTGCATTGTAGCTAGTTGAAGAAACAAATGTATCTCTCGACAGAAAATCATATCTGTTAGAAGCAGGAGCATCTAGTAGAGTATTTTTTACCCTGTAAGAATTGAGTTCCTTTGTGGAAGGAACACTTCATGCAACTTCGGATTTTCAAGGATGAGATTGGCACTCTTTGTTCCAAATAGGCCTATTAAGCTAAGTTGAAGAAACACAGGTATCACCCGAAAGAAAATAATCTGTGTTAGAAGCAGGAGGATGTTAAACAATACTTCCCTGTGAAAGTTGAGTTAGTTTTTTAAAGGACTACTTCCAGCACTTAGGTATTTTAAGGTGGAGATGGGCTCTCGTTTTTCACAAGAGGCCTGTTTAGCTGAGTTGGAGAAACCCATGTGTCTCTCAAAAGAAACCCACTTGTGTTAGAAGCAGGAACACCTACAACACTGTGTCCCAGTGAGAAGTGAGTGAGTTTTTGAAGGGAATATTGACTGCAGCTTAGAATTCAAGGTAGAGATAGGCTACGTTTGTTCCTATTCTGTATTTTCAGTTGAGTTGAAGAGACATGTGAATCTCTTGAAAGAAAACCTTCTGTGTTAGAAGCAGGCACCTCAAGCCCTTTGATTCCCTGAGGGAATTGAGTTTCTTCTGAAATGAATACCTTTTCAACGTAAATTTTCCAAGGCACAGATAGGGTCTCTTTGTCCCAAATAGTCCTATTTATGTAAGTTGAAGAAACACATGGAGCACTAGAAAGAAAGACCATATTTGTTAGAGCATGTGCATGTAGGCCCAATTTGCCCTCTGACAGTTGAGTTAGTTCTGAAAGGAATTCATACACCCAATCCCAGTTTTCAAGGTGAAGAAAGGCTCATTTTGTGCCAAATAGGACTGTCCAGATAACTTGAAGAAACACATGAACTTCTCGAAAGAAATCCATCTATATTAGAAGCACAAGCATCAACCACATTGTTTCACTGTGAGGACGCAGTTAGTGTACTTAAGGCATGTTTTTTGCAACTTAGGATTTTCAGCGTAGAGATAAGCTCTCCTTATTCCAATAGACCTATTCAGCTGACTTCTCAACCACGTGAATCGAACCAGAGAAAACCATCTACGTGGTAAGCCTCAGAATTTAGGTCATTGTTTCCCTGCGAGTACTGACTTAGTTAGTGGAAGGAATTCACATGGCCATCAGAGTTTTCAAGGTGGAGAGTGGCTCATTTTGTTCCAAATAGGCCTCTCCAGACAAGTTGAAGGAACTCATGTATCTCTCAAAGAAAACCATGGATGACAGAAGGAGGTGCATCTAGTCCATTATTTCTCTGTGAGAATTGAGTTAGTGTTTTAAAAGGAAACTTCCTGCAACTTAAGTATTTCAAGGTGGAGATTGCCTCTCTTTGTTCCAAACAGTCCAGTTCAGCTGACTTGATGAAACCTATGTATCTCTGAAAAGAAAACAGTCTATGTTAGAAGGAGGAGCATCTCACACTTTCTTTCAATGTAAGAATTGGGGTAGATTTTGAAAAGTATGCTTCCTTCAACTTAGGTTTTTCCAGGTGGATATAGGCTCTCTTGGTTCCAAGTAGGCTTATTAGGCTGAGGTGAAGAAACACATGCATCTCGCCAAAGAAACCCACTTGTGTTAGATGCGGGAAGATGGAGAACATTATTGCCCTCTGAGAACTGAGTTAGATTTGGCAAAGAATACCTCCTGAAACATAGGATTTTCAAGGTGCAGATAGGCTATGTATATTCCAAATTGGCCTTTTCAGCTGAGTTTAAGAAACACATTCATCTCTCAAAAGAAAACCGTTTGTGTCACAAGCAGGAGTATCTAGCACATTGTTTCCCTCTGACAATCGATTTAGTTCTCGAAAGTAATACCTCCTGCAACTTAGGTTTTTCAAAGTGCAGATGGGCCCTCTTTGTCCCAAACCGGTCTATACCGGTGAGTTGATGAAGCATGTAACTATCTCATTGGAAAACCATCTGTGTTAGAAGCAGGAGCAGCTAACACTTTGTATCCCTCTGAGAACTGAGGTAGGTTTTGAGAGGAACACTTCCTACACACTAGGTTTTTCAAGGTGGAGATAGGCTGTCTTTGTTCCAAATAGGCCTATTTAGCTAAGGTGTAGAAACACATATACGTCACAAAAGACAATGATTTAGGTTAGAAGCAGGAGCACCTAGCACAGTTTTCCTCTGAGAATTGATTTAGATTTTGTAAGGAATACACACTGCCAATGAGAATTTTCAAACAGGAGAAATGCTTATTTGGTTCCAAAGAGGACTGCCCAGCAAATTTGAAGGAACTCTTGTCACTCTCCAAAGAAAACTGTGTATGTTAGATGCCTCAAAACCTAGGGCATAGTTTCCTGTGAGAATTGAGTTACTTTTCAGAGGAATTCCTACCGCCAGTCTGAGTGTCAAGGTGGAGACATGCATATTTTGTTCGAGCTAAGTGGAGGCAGCACATGTATCTCTGGAAAGAAATAAATCTGTGTTTGGAGCAGGAGGACCTAGCACATTGTTTTCCTGTGAGAATTGTGAGAGTTTTTGTCAGAAATACTTCCTGCAACTTTCAGTTTTAAAGGAGAAACATGATCTCTTTGATCCAAATCGGCCTATACAGTGTAGAAGAAAAACCACATCTATGACTCGAAAGATAGCCATCTGTTTTAGGAGCAGAAGCATCGAGCACCGGCACATTGTTTCCCTGTGAGAATTGAGTAAGTCTTTGATAGGAATCCATCCTGCAACTCAGGTTTCTCATGGTGGAGATAGGCTCACTATGTGCTAAGTAGACCCATACCTGTGAGTTGAAGAAACAAATGTATCTCTCCAAAGAAAACCACCTGTGTTAGGAGCTGCAGCAGGTAGCACATTGTTTCCCTGTGAGAATTGAGTTAATTTTTGAAAAGAATAATTCCACAGAAAAGGTTTTTCAAGGTGGACTTAGGATCACTTGGTTCCAAATATGTGTATTGGGCTGAGTCGAAGAGACACATGTATCTGTCAAAAGAAAACCATTTTCTCCGAACCAGGAGTTTCCAGCACTTTGTACTCCTGAACGAATTGAGTTAGTATTTAAAAGGAGTACTTCCTAAAAGTTAGGTTTTTCAATGTGGAGCTAGGCTGTCTTTTTTCCAAATTGTCTTATTTAGCTAAGTTGAAGAAACGCATGTATTTCTTGACCGAAAACTTTCTCTCTCAGAAGCAGGAGAATCTAGCACATTGTTTCCCTGTGAGAACTGACTTAGTTTTTGAAAAGAATTCTTTCTGCAACTTCGGTTTTTCAAAGTGGAGTTTCTTTGTTCCAACTAGGCCTTTTCAGCTCATTTATGAAACACATTTATCTCTCCAAAGGAAAACATCTATCTATGTTGGAAGCTGCAGCTTGTGTGAGATTTGAGTTCGTGTTTAAACGGAATATTGCTGTAACAGGATTTTCACGGTGGACATAGGCTATGTTTATTCCAATTACGCCTCTTCAGCTGAGTTGAAGGAACACATGTATATCCTGAAAGAAAACCATGTGTGTTAGAAGCAGAAGCATCAAGCACATTGATTCCATGTGATATTTGAGTTGGTTTGGAAAGGAATACCTCCTGTCACGTAAGGTCTGCAAGGCAGAAGTAGGGTCTCTTCGTTCCAATAGTGCATTGTAGCTAGTTGAAGAAACAAATGTATCTCTCGACAGAAAATCATATCTGTTAGAAGCAGGAGCATCTAGTAGAGTATTTTTTACCCTGTAAGAATTGAGTTCCTTTGTGGAAGGAACACTTCATGCAACTTCGGATTTTCAAGGATGAGATTGGCACTCTTTGTTCCAAATAGGCCTATTAAGCTAAGTTGAAGAAACACAGGTATCACCCGAAAGAAAATAATCTGTGTTAGAAGCAGGAGGATGTTAAACAATACTTCCCTGTGAAAGTTGAGTTAGTTTTTTAAAGGACTACTTCCAGCACTTAGGTATTTTAAGGTGGAGATGGGCTCTCGTTTTTCACAAGAGGCCTGTTTAGCTGAGTTGGAGAAACCCATGTGTCTCTCAAAAGAAACCCACTTGTGTTAGAAGCAGGAACACCTACAACACTGTGTCCCAGTGAGAAGTGAGTGAGTTTTTGAAGGGAATATTGACTGCAGCTTAGAATTCAAGGTAGAGATAGGCTACGTTTGTTCCTATTCTGTATTTTCAGTTGAGTTGAAGAGACATGTGAATCTCTTGAAAGAAAACCTTCTGTGTTAGAAGCAGGCACCTCAAGCCCTTTGATTCCCTGAGGGAATTGAGTTTCTTCTGAAATGAATACCTTTTCAACGTAAATTTTCCAAGGCACAGATAGGGTCTCTTTGTCCCAAATAGTCCTATTTATGTAAGTTGAAGAAACACATGGAGCACTAGAAAGAAAGACCATATTTGTTAGAGCATGTGCATGTAGGCCCAATTTGCCCTCTGACAGTTGAGTTAGTTCTGAAAGGAATTCATACACCCAATCCCAGTTTTCAAGGTGAAGAAAGGCTCATTTTGTGCCAAATAGGACTGTCCAGATAACTTGAAGAAACACATGAACTTCTCGAAAGAAATCCATCTATATTAGAAGCACAAGCATCAACCACATTGTTTCACTGTGAGGACGCAGTTAGTGTACTTAAGGCATGTTTTTTGCAACTTAGGATTTTCAGCGTAGAGATAAGCTCTCCTTATTCCAATAGACCTATTCAGCTGACTTCTCAACCACGTGAATCGAACCAGAGAAAACCATCTACGTGGTAAGCCTCAGAATTTAGGTCATTGTTTCCCTGCGAGTACTGACTTAGTTAGTGGAAGGAATTCACATGGCCATCAGAGTTTTCAAGGTGGAGAGTGGCTCATTTTGTTCCAAATAGGCCTCTCCAGACAAGTTGAAGGAACTCATGTATCTCTCAAAGAAAACCATGGATGACAGAAGGAGGTGCATCTAGTCCATTATTTCTCTGTGAGAATTGAGTTAGTGTTTTAAAAGGAAACTTCCTGCAACTTAAGTATTTCAAGGTGGAGATTGCCTCTCTTTGTTCCAAACAGTCCAGTTCAGCTGACTTGATGAAACCTATGTATCTCTGAAAAGAAAACAGTCTATGTTAGAAGGAGGAGCATCTCACACTTTCTTTCAATGTAAGAATTGAGGTAGGTTTTGAAAAGTATGCTTCCTTCAACTTAGGTTTTTCCAGGTGTTTATAGGCTCTCTTGGTTCCAAGTAGGCTTATTAGGCTGAGGTGAAGAAACACATGCATCTCGCCAAAGAAACCCACTTGTGTTAGATGCGGGAAGATGGAGAACATTATTGCCCTCTGAGAACTGAGTTAGATTTGGCAAAGAATACCTCCTGAAACATAGGATTTTCAAGGTGCAGATAGGCTATGTATATTCCAAATTGGCCTTTTCAGCTGAGTTTAAGAAACACATTCATCTCTCAAAAGAAAACCGTTTGTGTCACAAGCAGGAGTATCTAGCACATTGTTTCCCTCTGACAATCGAGTTAGTTCTCGAAAGTAATACCTCCTGCAACTTAGGTTTTTCAAAGTGCAGATGGGCCCTCTTTGTCCCAAACCGGTCTATACCGGTGAGTTGATGAAGCACGTAACTATCTCATTGGAAAACCATCTGTGTTAGAAGCAGGAGCAGCTAACACTTTGTATCCCTCTGAGAACTGAGGTAGGTTTTGAGAGGAACACTTCCTACACACTAGGTTTTTCAAGGTGGAGATAGGCTGTCTTTGTTCCAAATAGGCCTATTTAGCTAAGGTGTAGAAACACATATACGTCACAAAAGACAATGATTTAGGTTAGAAGCAGGAGCACCTAGCACAGTTTTCCTCTGAGAATTGATTTAGATTTTGTAAGGAATACACACTGCCAATGAGAATTTTCAAACAGGAGAAATGCTTATTTGGTTCCAAAGAGGACTGCCCAGCAAATTTGAAGGAACTCTTGTCACTCTCCAAAGAAAACTGTGTATGTTAGATGCCTCAAAACCTAGGGCATAGTTTCCTGTGAGAATTGAGTTACTTTTCAGAGGAATTCCTACCGCCAGTCTGAGTGTCAAGGTGGAGACATGCATATTTTGTTCGAGCTAAGTGGAAGCAGCACATGTATCTCTGGAAAGAAATAAATCTGTGTTTGGAGCAGGAGGACCTAGCACATTGTTTTCCTGTGAGAATTGTGAGAGTTTTTCTCAGAAATACTTCCTGCAACTTTCAGTTTTAAAGGAGAAACATGATCTCTTTGATCCAAATCGGCCTATACAGTGTAGAAGAAAAACCACATCTATGACTCGAAAGATAGCCATCTGTTTTAGGAGCAGAAGCATCGAGCACCGGCACATTGTTTCCCTGTGAGAATTGAGTAAGTCTTTGATAGGAATCCATCCTGCAACTCAGGTTTCTCATGGTGGAGATAGGCTCACTATGTGCTAAGTAGACCCATACTTGTGAGTTGAAGAAACAAATGTATCTCTCCAAAGAAAACCACCTGTGTTAGGAGCTGCAGCAGGTAGCACATTGTTTCCCTGTGAGAATTGAGTTAATTTTTGAAAAGAATAATTCCGCAGAAAAGGTTTTTCAAGGTGGACTTAGGATCACTTGGTTCCAAATATGTGTATTGGGCTGAGTCGAAGAGACACATGTATCTGTCAAAAGAAAACCATTTTCTCCGAACCAGGAGTTTCCAGCACTTTGTACTCCTGAACGAATTGAGTTAGTATTTAAAAGGAGTACTTCCTAAAAGTTAGGTTTTTCAATGTGGAGCTAGGCTGTCTTTTTTCCAAATTGTCTTATTTAGCTAAGTTGAAGAAACGCATGTATTTCTTGACCGAAAACTTTCTCTCTCAGAAGCAGGAGAATCTAGCACATTGTTTCCCTGTGAGAACTGACTTAGTTTTTGAAAAGAATTCTTTCTGCAACTTCGGTTTTTCAAAGAGGAGTTTCTTTGTTCCAACTAGGCCTTTTCAGCTCATTTATGAAACACATTTATCTCTCCAAAGGAAAACATCTATCTATGTTGGAAGCTGCAGCTTGTGTGAGATTTGAGTTCGTGTTTAAACGGAATATTGCTGTAACAGGATTTTCACGGTGGACATAGGCTATGTTTATTCCAATTACGCCTCTTCAGCTGAGTTGAAGGAACACATGTATATCCTGAAAGAAAACCATGTGTGTTAGAAGCAGAAGCATCAAGCACATTGATTCCATGTGATATTTGAGTTGGTTTGGAAAGGAATACCTCCTGTCACGTAAGGTCTGCAAGGCAGAAGTAGGGTCTCTTCGTTCCAATAGTGCATTGTAGCTAGTTGAAGAAACAAATGTATCTCTCGACAGAAAATCATATCTGTTAGAAGCAGGAGCATCTAGTAGAGTATTTTTTCCCCTGTAAGAATTGAGTTCCTTTGTGGAAGGAACACTTCATGCAACTTCGGATTTTCAAGGATGAGATTGGCACTCTTTGTTCCAAATAGGCCTATTAAGCTAAGTTGAAGAAACACAGGTATCACCCGAAAGAAAATAATCTGTGTTAGAAGCAGGAGGATGTTAAACAATACTTCCCTGTGAAAGTTGAGTTAGTTTTTTAAAGGACTACTTCCAGCACTTAGGTATTTTAAGGTGGAGATGGGCTCTCGTTTTTCACAAGAGGCCTGTTTAGCTGAGTTGGAGAAACCCATGTGTCTCTCAAAAGAAACCCACTTGTGTTAGAAGCAGGAACACCTACAACACTGTGTCCCAGTGAGAAGTGAGTGAGTTTTTGAAGGGAATATTGACTGCAGCTTAGAATTCAAGGTAGAGATAGGCTACGTTTGTTCCTATTCTGTATTTTCAGTTGAGTTGAAGAGACATGTGAATCTCTTGAAAGAAAACCTTCTGTGTTCGAAGCAGGCACCTCAAGCCCTTTGATTCCCTGAGGGAATTGAGTTTCTTCTGAAATGAATACCTTTTCAACGTAAATTTTCCAAGGCACAGATAGGGTCTCTTTGTCCCAAATAGTCCTATTTATGTAAGTTGAAGAAACACATGGAGCACTAGAAAGAAAGACCATATTTGTTAGAGCATGTGCATGTAGGCCCAATTTGCCCTCTGACAGTTGAGTTAGTTCTGAAAGGAATTCATACACCCAATCCCAGTTTTCAAGGTGAAGAAAGGCTCATTTTGTGCCAAATAGGACTGTCCAGATAACTTGAAGAAACACATGAACTTCTCGAAAGAAATCCATCTATATTAGAAGCACAAGCATCAACCACATTGTTTCACTGTGAGGACGCAGTTAGTGTACTTAAGGCATGTTTTTTGCAACTTAGGATTTTCAGCGTAGAGATAAGCTCTCCTTATTCCAATAGACCTATTCAGCTGACTTCTCAACCACGTGAATCGAACCAGAGAAAACCATCTACGTGGTAAGCCTCAGAATTTAGGTCATTGTTTCCCTGCGAGTACTGACTTAGTTAGTGGAAGGAATTCACATGGCCATCAGAGTTTTCAAGGTGGAGAGTGGCTCATTTTGTTCCAAATAGGCCTCTCCAGACAAGTTGAAGGAACTCATGTATCTCTCAAAGAAAACCATGGATGACAGAAGGAGGTGCATCTAGTCCATTATTTCTCTGTGAGAATTGAGTTAGTGTTTTAAAAGGAAACTTCCTGCAACTTAAGTATTTCAAGGTGGAGATTGCCTCTCTTTGTTCCAAACAGTCCAGTTCAGCTGACTTGATGAAACCTATGTATCTCTGAAAAGAAAACAGTCTATGTTAGAAGGAGGAGCATCTCACACTTTCTTTCAATGTAAGAATTGAGGTAGATTTTGAAAAGTATGCTTCCTTCAACTTAGGTTTTTCCAGGTGGATATAGGCTCTCTTGGTTCCAAGTAGGCTTATTAGGCTGAGGTGAAGAAACACATGCATCTCGCCAAAGAAACCCACTTGTGTTAGATGCGGGAAGATGGAGAACATTATTGCCCTCTGAGAACTGAGTTAGATTTGGCAAAGAATACCTCCTGAAACATAGGATTTTCAAGGTGCAGATAGGCTATGTATATTCCAAATTGGCCTTTTCAGCTGAGTTTAAGAAACACATTCATCTCTCAAAAGAAAACCGTTTGTGTCACAAGCAGGAGTATCTAGCACATTGTTTCCCTCTGACAATCGAGTTAGTTCTCGAAAGGAATACCTCCTGCAACTTAGGTTTTTCAAAGTGCAGATGGGCCCTCTTTGTCCCAAACCGGTCTATACCGGTGAGTTGATGAAGCACGTAACTATCTCATTGGAAAACCATCTGTGTTAGAAGCAGGAGCAGCTAACACTTTGTATCCCTCTGAGAACTGAGGTAGGTTTTGAGAGGAACACTTCCTACACACTAGGTTTTTCAAGGTGGAGATAGGCTGTCTTTGTTCCAAATAGGCCTATTTAGCTAAGGTGTAGAAACACATATACGTCACAAAAGACAATGATTTAGGTTAGAAGCAGGAGCACCTAGCACAGTTTTCCTCTGAGAATTGATTTAGATTTTGTAAGGAATACACACTGCCAATGAGAATTTTCAAACAGGAGAAATGCTTATTTGGTTCCAAAGAGGACTGCCCAGCAAATTTGAAGGAACTCTTGTCACTCTCCAAAGAAAACTGTGTATGTTAGATGCCTCAAAACCTAGGGCATAGTTTCCTGTGAGAATTGAGTTACTTTTCAGAGGAATTCCTACCGCCAGTCTGAGTGTCAAGGTGGAGACATGCATATTTTGTTCGAGCTAAGTGGAAGCAGCACATGTATCCCTGGAAAGAAATAAATCTGTGTTTGGAGCAGGAGGACCTAGCACATTGTTTTCCTGTGAGAATTGTGAGAGTTTTTGTCAGAAATACTTCCTGCAACTTTCAGTTTTAAAGGAGAAACATGATCTCTTTGATCCAAATCGGCCTATACAGTGTAGAAGAAAAACCACATCTATGACTCGAAAGATAGCCATCTGTTTTAGGAGCAGAAGCATCGAGCACCGGCACATTGTTTCCCTGTGAGAATTGAGTAAGTCTTTGATAGGAATCCATCCTGCAACTCAGGTTTCTCATGGTGGAGATAGGCTCACTATGTGCTAAGTACACCCATACCTGTGAGTTGAAGAAACAAATGTATCTCTCCAAAGAAAACCACCTGTGTTAGGAGCTGCAGCAGGTAGCACATTGTTTCCCTGTGAGAATTGAGTTAATTTTTGAAAAGAATAATTCCTGCAGAAAAGGTTTTTCAAGGTGGAATTAGGATCACTTGGTTCCAAATAGGTGTATTGGGATGAGTCGAAGAGACACATGTATCTGTCAAAAGAAAACCATTTTCTCCGAACCAGGAGTTTCCAGCACTTTGTACTCCTGAACGAATTGAGTTAGTATTTAAAAGGAGTACTTCCTAAAAGTTAGGTTTTTCAATGTGGAGCTAGGCTGTCTTTTGTCCAAATTGTCTTATTTAGCTAAGGTGAAGAAACGCATGTATTTCTTGACCGAAAACTTTCTCTCTCAGAAGCAGGAGAATCTAGCACATTGTTTCCCTGTGAGAACTGACTTAGTTTTTGAAAAGAATTCTTTCTGCAACTTCGGTTTTTCAAAGTGGAGTTTCTTTGTTCCAACTCGGCCTTTTCAGCTCATTTATGAAACACATTTTTCTCTCCAAAGGAAAACATCTATCTATGTTGGAAGCTGCAGCTTGTGTGAGATTTGAGTTCGTGTTTAAACGGAATATTGCTGTAACAGGATTTTCACGGTGGACATAGGCTATGTTTATTCCAATTACGCCTCTTCAGCTGAGTTGAAGGAACACATGTATATCCTGAAAGAAAACCATGTGTGTTAGAAGCAGAAGCATCAAGCACATTGATTCCATGTGATATTTGAGTTGGTTTGGAAAGGAATACCTCCTGTCACGTAAGGTCTGCAAGGCAGAAGTAGGGTCTCTTCGTTCCAATAGTGCATTGTAGCTAGTTGAAGAAACAAATGTATCTCTCGACAGAAAATCATATCTGTTAGAAGCAGGAGCATCTAGTAGAGTATTTTTTCCCCTGTAAGAATTGAGTTCCTTTGTGGAAGGAACACTTCATGCAACTTCGGATTTTCAAGGATGAGATTGGCACTCTTTGTTCCAAATAGGCCTATTAAGCTAAGTTGAAGAAACACAGGTATCACCCGAAAGAAAATAATCTGTGTTAGAAGCAGGAGGATGTTAAACAATACTTCCCTGTGAAAGTTGAGTTAGTTTTTTAAAGGACTACTTCCAGCACTTAGGTATTTTAAGGTGGAGATGGGCTCTCGTTTTTCACAAGAGGCCTGTTTAGCTGAGTTGGAGAAACCCATGTGTCTCTCAAAAGAAACCCACTTGTGTTAGAAGCAGGAACACCTACAACACTGTGTCCCAGTGAGAACTGAGTGAGTTTTTGAAGGGAATATTGACTGCAGCTTAGAATTCAAGGTTGAGATAGGCTACGTTTGTTCCTATTCTGTATTTTCAGTTGAGTTGAAGAGACACGTGAATCTCTTGAAAGAAAACCTTCTGTGTTAGAAGCAGGCACCTCAAGCCCTTTGATTCCCTGAGGGAGTTGAGTTTCTTCTGAAATGAATACCTTTTCAACGTAAATTTTCCAAGGCAGAGATAGGGTCTCTTTGCCCCAAATAGTCCTATTTACGTAAGTTGAATAAACACATGGAGCTATAGAAAGAAAGACCATATTTGTTAGAGCATGTGCATGTAGGCCCAATTTGCCCTCTGACAGTTGAGTTAGTTCTGAAAGGAATTCATACACCCAATCCCAGTTTTCAAGGTGAAGAAAGGCTCATTTTGTGCCAAATAGGACTGTCCAGATAACTTGAAGAAACACATGAACTTCTCGAAAGAAATCCATCTATATTAGAAGCACAAGCATCAACCACATTGTTTCACTGTGAGGACGCAGTTAGTGTACTTAAGGCATGTTTTTTGCAACTTAGGATTTTCAGCGTAGAGATAAGCTCTCCTTATTCCAATAGACCTATTCAGCTGACTTCTCAACCACGTGAATCGAACCAGAGAAAACCATCTACGTGGTAAGCCTCAGAATTTAGGTCATTGTTTCCCTGCGAGTACTGACTCAGTTAGTGGAAGGAATTCACATGGCCATCAGAGTTTTCAAGGTGGAGAGTGGCTCATTTTGTTCCAAATAGGCCTCTCCAGACAAGTTGAAGGAACTCATGTATCTCTCAAAGAAAACCATGGATGACAGAAGGAGGTGCATCTAGTCCATTATTTCTCTGTGAGAATTGAGTTAGTGTTTTAAAAGGAAACTTCCTGCAACTTAAGTATTTCAAGGTGGAGATTGCCTCTCTTTGTTCCAAACAGTCCAGTTCAGCTGACTTGATGAAACCTATGTATCTCTGAAAAGAAAACAGTCTATGTTAGAAGGAGGAGCATCTCACACTTTCTTTCAATGTAAGAATTGGGGTAGATTTTCAAAAGTATGCTTCCTTCAACTTAGGTTTTTCCAGGTGGATATAGGCTCTCTTGGTTCCAAGTAGGCTTATTAGGCTGAGGTGAAGAAACACATGCATCTCGCCAAAGAAACCCACTTGTGTTAGATGCGGGAAGATGGAGAACATTATTGCCCTCTGAGAACTGAGTTAGATTTGGCAAAGAATACCTCCTGAAACATAGGATTTTCAAGGTGCAGATAGGCTATGTATATTCCAAATTGGCCTTTTCAGCTGAGTTTAAGAAACACATTCATCTCTCAAAAGAAAACCGTTTGTGTCACAAGCAGGAGTATCTAGCACATTGTTTCCCTCTGACAATCGAGTTAGTTCTCGAAAGGAATACCTCCTGCAACTTAGGTTTTTCAAAGTGCAGATGGGCCCTCTTTGTCCCAAACCGGTCTATACCGGTGAGTTGATGAAGCACGTAACTATCTCATTGGAAAACCATCTGTGTTAGAAGCAGGAGCAGCTAACACTTTGTATCCCTCTGAGAACTGAGGTAGGTTTTGAGAGGAACACTTCCTACACACTAGGTTTTTCAAGGTGGAGATAGGCTGTCTTTGTTCCAAATAGGCCTATTTAGCTAAGGTGTAGAAACACATATACGTCACAAAAGACAATGATTTAGGTTAGAAGCAGGAGCACCTAGCACAGTTTTCCTCTGAGAATTGATTTAGATTTTGTAAGGAATACACACTGCCAATGAGAATTTTCAAACAGGAGAAATGCTTATTTGGTTCCAAAGAGGACTGCCCAGCAAATTTGAAGGAACTCTTGTCACTCTCCAAAGAAAACTGTGTATGTTAGATGCCTCAAAACCTAGGGCATAGTTTCCTGTGAGAATTGAGTTACTTTTCAGAGGAATTCCTACCGCCAGTCTGAGTGTCAAGGTGGAGACATGCATATTTTGTTCGAGCTAAGTGGAAGCAGCACATGTATCTCTGGAAAGAAATAAATCTGTGTTTGGAGCAGGAGGACCTAGCACATTGTTTTCCTGTGAGAATTGTGAGAGTTTTTGTCAGAAATACTTCCTGCAACTTTCAGTTTTAAAGGAGAAACATGATCTCTTTGATCCAAATCGGCCTATACAGTGTAGAAGAAAAACCACATCTATGACTCGAAAGATAGCCATCTGTTTTAGGAGCAGAAGCATCGAGCACCGGCACATTGTTTCCCTGTGAGAATTGAGTAAGTCTTTGATAGGAATCCATCCTGCAACTCAGGTTTCTCATGGTGGAGATAGGCTCACTATGTGCTAAGTAGACCCATACCTGTGAGTTGAAGAAACAAATGTATCTCTCCAAAGAAAACCACCTGTGTTAGGAGCTGCAGCAGGTAGCACATTGTTTCCCTGTGAGAATTGAGTTAATTTTTGAAAAGAATAATTCCTGCAGAAAAGGTTTTTCAAGGTGGAATTAGGATCACTTGGTTCCAAATAGGTGTATTGGGATGAGTCGAAGAGACACATGTATCTGTCAAAAGAAAACCATTTTCTCCGAACCAGGAGTTTCCAGCACTTTGTACTCCTGAACGAATTGAGTTAGTATTTAAAAGGAGTACTTCCTAAAAGTTAGGTTTTTCAATGTGGAGCTAGGCTGTCTTTTGTCCAAATTGTCTTATTTAGCTAAGGTGAAGAAACGCATGTATTTCTTGACCGAAAACTTTCTCTCTTAGAAGCAGGAGAATCTAGCACATTGTTTCCCTGTGAGAACTGACTTAGTTTTTGAAAAGAATTCTTTCTGCAACTTCGGTTTTTCAAATTGGAGTTTCTTTGTTCCAACTCGGCCTTTTCAGCTCATTTATGAAACACATTTTTCTCTCCAAAGGAAAACATCTATCTATGTTGGAAGCTGCAGCTTGTGTGAGATTTGAGTTCGTGTTTAAACGGAATATTGCTGTAACTTAGGATTTTCACGCTGGACCTAGGCTGTTTATTCCAAATACGCCTCTTCAGCTGAGTTGAAGGAACACATGTATGTCCTGAAAGAAAACCATGTGTGTTAGAAGCAGAAGCATCAAGCACATTGATTCCATGTGATATTTGAGTTGGTTTGGAAAGGAATAACTCCTGTCACGTAAGGTCTGCAAGGCAGAAGTAGGGTCTCTTCGTTCCAATAGTGCATTGTAGCTAGTTGAAGAAACAAATGTATCTCTCGACAGAAAATCATATCTGTTAGAAGCAGGAGCATCTAGTAGAGTATTTTTTCCCCTGTAAGAATTGAGTTCCTTTGTGGAAGGAACACTTCATGCAACTTCGGATTTTCAAGGATGAGATTGGCACTCTTTGTTCCAAATAGGCCTATTAAGCTAAGTTGAAGAAACACAGGTATCACCCGAAAGAAAATAATCTGTGTTAGAAGCAGGAGGATGTTAAACAATACTTCCCTGTGAAAGTTGAGTTAGTTTTTTAAAGGACTACTTCCAGCACTTAGGTATTTCAAGGTGGAGATGGGCTCTCGTTTTTCACAAGAGGCCTGTTTAGCTGAGTTCGAGAAACCCATGTGTCTCTCAAAAGAAACCCACTTGTGTTAGAAGCAGGAACACCTACAACGCTGTGTCCCAGTGAGAACTGAGTGAGTTTTTGAAGGGAATATTGACTGCAGCTTAGAATTCAAGGTAGAGATAGGCTACGTTTGTTCCTATTCTGTATTTTCAGTTGAGTTGAAGAGACACGTGAATCTCTTGAAAGAAAACCTTCTGTGTTAGAAGCAGGCACCTCAAGCCCTTTGATTCCCTGAGGGAATTGAGTTTCTTCTGAAATGAATACCTTTTCAACGTAAATTTTCCAAGGCACAGATAGGGTCTCTTTGTCCCAAATAGTCCTATTTATGTAAGTTGAAGAAACACATGGAGCACTAGAAAGAAAGACCATATTTGTTAGAGCATGTGCATGTAGGCCCAATTTGCCCTCTGACAGTTGAGTTAGTTCTGAAAGGAATTCATACACCCAATCCCAGTTTTCAAGGTGAAGAAAGGCTCATTTTGTGCCAAATAGGACTGTCCAGATAACTTGAAGAAACACATGAACTTCTCGAAAGAAATCCATCTATATTAGAAGCACAAGCATCAACCACATTGTTTCACTGTGAGGACGCAGTTAGTGTACTTAAGGCATGTTTTTTGCAACTTAGGATTTTCAGCGTAGAGATAAGCTCTCCTTATTCCAATAGACCTATTCAGCTGACTTCTCAACCACGTGAATCGAACCAGAGAAAACCATCTACGTGGTAAGCCTCAGAATTTAGGTCATTGTTTCCCTGCGAGTACTGACTTAGTTAGTGGAAGGAATTCACATGGCCATCAGAGTTTTCAAGGTGGAGAGTGGCTCATTTTGTTCCAAATAGGCCTCTCCAGACAAGTTGAAGGAACTCATGTATCTCTCAAAGAAAACCATGGATGACAGAAGGAGGTGCATCTAGTCCATTATTTCTCTGTGAGAATTGAGTTAGTGTTTTAAAAGGAAACTTCCTGCAACTTAAGTATTTCAAGGTGGAGATTGCCTCTCTTTGTTCCAAACAGTCCAGTTCAGCTGACTTGATGAAACCTATGTATATCTGAAAAGAAAACAGTCTATGTTAGAAGGAGGAGCATCTCACACTTTCTTTCAATGTAAGAATTGAGGTAGATTTTGAAAAGTATGCTTCCTTCAACTTAGGTTTTTCCAGGTGGATATAGGCTCTCTTGGTTCCAAGTAGGCTTATTAGGCTGAGGTGAAGAAACACATGCATCTCGCAAAGAAACCCACTTGTGTTAGATGCGGGAAGATGGAGAACATTATTGCCCTCTGAGAACTGAGTTAGATTTGGCAAAGAATACCTCCTGAAACATAGGATTTTCAAGGTGCAGATAGGCTATGTATATTCCAAATTGGCCTTTTCAGCTGAGTTTAAGAAACACATTCATCTCTCAAAAGAAAACCGTTTGTGTCACAAGCAGGAGTATCTAGCACATTGTTTCCCTCTGACAATCGAGTTAGTTCTCGAAAGGAATACCTCCTGCAACTTAGGTTTTTCAAAGTGCAGATGGGCCCTCTTTGTCCCAAACCGGTCTATACCGGTGAGTTGATGAAGCACGTAACTATCTCATTGGAAAACCATCTGTGTTAGAAGCAGGAGCAGCTAACACTTTGTATCCCTCTGAGAACTGAGGTAGGTTTTGAGAGGAACACTTCCTACACACTAGGTTTTTCAAGGTGGAGATAGGCTGTCTTTGTTCCAAATAGGCCTATTTAGCTAAGGTGTAGAAACACATATACGTCACAAAAGACAATGATTTAGGTTAGAAGCAGGAGCACCTAGCACAGTTTTCCTCTGAGAATTGATTTAGATTTTGTAAGGAATACACACTGCCAATGAGAATTTTCAAACAGGAGAAATGCTTATTTGGTTCCAAAGAGGACTGCCCAGCAAATTTGAAGGAACTCTTGTCACTCTCCAAAGAAAACTGTGTATGTTAGATGCCTCAAAACCTAGGGCATAGTTTCCTGTGAGAATTGAGTTACTTTCCAGAGGAATTCCTACCGCCAGTCTGAGTGTCAAGGTGGAGACATGCATATTTTGTTCGAGCTAAGTGGAAGCAGCACATGTATCTCTGGAAAGAAATCAATCTGTGTTTGGAGCAGGAGGACCTAGCACATTGTTTTCCTGTGAGAATTGTGAGAGTTTTTGTCAGAAATACTTCCTGCAACTTTCAGTTTTAAAGGAGAAACATGATCTCTTTGATCCAAATCGGCCTATACAGTGTAGAAGAAAAACCACATCTATGACTCGAAAGATAGCCATCTGTTTTAGGAGCAGAAGCATCGAGCACCGGCACATTGTTTCCCTGTGAGAATTGAGTAAGTCTTTGATAGGAATCCATCCTGCAACTCAGGTTTCTCATGGTGGAGATAGGCTCATTATGTGCTAAGTAGACCCATACCTGTGAGTTGAAGAAACAAATGTATCTCTCCAAAGAAAACCACCTGTGTTAGGAGCTGCAGCAGGTAGCACATTGTTTCCCTGTGAGAATTGAGTTAATTTTTGAAAAGAATAATTCCTGCAGAAAAGGTTTTTCAAGGTGGAATTAGGATCACTTGGTTCCAAATAGGTGTATTGGGATGAGTCGAAGAGACACATGTATCTGTCAAAAGAAAACCATTTTCTCCGAACCAGGAGTTTCCAGCACTTTGTACTCCTGAACGAATTGAGTTAGTATTTAAAAGGAGTACTTCCTAAAAGTTAGGTTTTTCAATGTGGAGCTAGGCTGTCTTTTGTCCAAATTGTCTTATTTAGCTAAGGTGAAGAAACGCATGTATTTCTTGACCGAAAACTTTCTCTCTTAGAAGCAGGAGAATCTAGCACATTGTTTCCCTGTGAGAACTGACTTAGTTTTTGAAAAGAATTCTTTCTGCAACTTCGGTTTTTCAAAGTGGAGTTTCTTTGTTCCAACTCGGCCTTTTCAGCTCATTTATGAAACACATTTTTCTCTCCAAAGGAAAACATCTATCTATGTTGGAAGCTGCAGCTTGTGTGAGATTTGAGTTCGTGTTTAAACGGAATATTGCTGTAACTTAGGATTTTCACGCTGGACATAGGCTGTTTATTCCAAATACGCCTCTTCAGCTGACTTGAAGGAACACATGTATGTCCTGAAAGAAAACCATGTGTGTTAGAAGCAGAAGCATCAAGCACATTGATTCCATGTGATATTTGAGTTGGTTTGGAAAGGAATAACTCCTGTCACGTAAGGTCTGCAAGGCAGAAGTAGGGTCTCTTCGTTCCAATAGTGCATTGTAGCTAGTTGAAGAAACAAATGTATCTCTCGACAGAAAATCATATCTGTTAGAAGCAGGAGCATCTAGTAGAGTATTTTTTCCCCTGTAAGAATTGAGTTCCTTTGTGGAAGGAACACTTCATGCAACTTCGGATTTTCAAGGATGAGATTGGCACTCTTTGTTCCAAATAGGCCTATTAAGCTAAGTTGAAGAAACACAGGTATCACCCGAAAGAAAATAATCTGTGTTAGAAGCAGGAGGATGTTAAACAATACTTCCCTGTGAAAGTTGAGTTAGTTTTTTAAAGGACTACTTCCAGCACTTAGGTATTTCAAGGTGGAGATGGGCTCTCGTTTTTCACAAGAGGCCTGTTTAGCTGAGTTGGAGAAACCCATGTGTCTCTTAAAAGAAACCCACTTGTGTTAGAAGCAGGAACACCTACAACGCTGTGTCCCAGTGAGAACTGAGTGAGTTTTTGAAGGGAATATTGACTGCAGCTTAGAATTCAAGGTAGAGATAGGCTACGTTTGTTCCTATTCTGTATTTTCAGTTGAGTTGAAGAGACACGTGAATCTCTTGAAAGAAAACCTTCTGTGTTAGAAGCAGGCACCTCAAGCCCTTTGATTCCCTGAGGGAATTGAGTTTCTTCTGAAATGAATACCTTTTCAACGTAAATTTTCCAAGGCACAGATAGGGTCTCTTTGTCCCAAATAGTCCTATTTACGTAAGTTGAAGAAACACATGGAGCACTAGAAAGAAAGACCATATTTGTTAGAGCATGTGCATGTAGGCCCAATTTGCCCTCTGACAGTTGAGTTAGTTCTGAAAGGAATTCATACACCCAATCCCAGTTTTCAAGGTGAAGAAAGGCTCATTTTGTGCCAAATAGGACTGTCCAGATAACTTGAAGAAACACATGAACTTCTCGAAAGAAATCCATCTATATTAGAAGCACAAGCATCAACCACATTGTTTCACTGTGAGGACGCAGTTAGTGTACTTAAGGCATGTTTTTTGCAACTTAGGATTTTCAGCGTAGAGATAAGCTCTCCTTATTCCAATAGACCTATTCAGCTGACTTCTCAACCACGTGAATCGAACCAGAGAAAACCATCTACGTGGTAAGCCTCAGAATTTAGGTCATTGTTTCCCTGCGAGTACTGACTTAGTTAGTGGAAGGAATTCACATGGCCATCAGAGTTTTCAAGGTGGAGAGTGGCTCATTTTGTTCCAAATAGGCCTCTCCAGACAAGTTGAAGGAACTCATGTATCTCTCAAAGAAAACCATGGATGACAGAAGGAGGTGCATCTAGTCCATTATTTCTCTGTGAGAATTGAGTTAGTGTTTTAAAAGGAAACTTCCTGCAACTTAAGTATTTCAAGGTGGAGATTGCCTCTCTTTGTTCCAAACAGTCCAGTTCAGCTGACTTGATGAAACCTATGTATCTCTGAAAAGAAAACAGTCTATGTTAGAAGGAGGAGCATCTCACACTTTCTTTCAATGTAAGAATTGAGGTAGATTTTGAAAAGTATGCTTCCTTCAACTTAGGTTTTTCCAGGTGGATATAGGCTCTCTTGGTTCCAAGTAGGCTTATTAGGCTGAGGTGAAGAAACACATGCATCTCGCCAAAGAAACCCACTTGTGTTAGATGCGGGAAGATGGAGAACATTATTGCCCTCTGAGAACTGAGTTAGATTTGGCAAAGAATACCTCCTGAAACATAGGATTTTCAAGGTGCAGATAGGCTATGTATATTCCAAATTGGCCTTTTCAGCTGAGTTTAAGAAACACATTCATCTCTCAAAAGAAAACCGTTTGTGTCACAAGCAGGAGTATCTAGCACATTGTTTCCCTCTGACAATCGAGTTAGTTCTCGAAAGGAATACCTCCTGCAACTTAGGTTTTTCAAAGTGCAGATGGGCCCTCTTTGTCCCAAACCGGTCTATACCGGTGAGTTGATGAAGCACGTAACTATCTCATTGGAAAACCATCTGTGTTAGAAGCAGGAGCAGCTAACACTTTGTATCCCTCTGAGAACTGAGGTAGGTTTTGAGAGGAACACTTCCTACACACTAGGTTTTTCAAGGTGGAGATAGGCTGTCTTTGTTCCAAATAGGCCTATTTAGCTAAGGTGTAGAAACACATATACGTCACAAAAGACAATGATTTAGGTTAGAAGCAGGAGCACCTAGCACAGTTTTCCTCTGAGAATTGATTTAGATTTTGTAAGGAATACACACTGCCAATGAGAATTTTCAAACAGGAGAAATGCTTATTTGGTTCCAAAGAGGACTGCCCAGCAAATTTGAAGGAACTCTTGTCACTCTCCAAAGAAAACTGTGTATGTTAGATGCCTCAAAACCTAGGGCATAGTTTCCTGTGAGAATTGAGTTACTTTTCAGAGGAATTCCTACCGCCAGTCTGAGTGTCAAGGTGGAGACATGCATATTTTGTTCGAGCTAAGTGGAAGCAGCACATGTATCTCTGGAAAGAAATAAATCTGTGTTTGGAGCAGGAGGACCTAGCACATTGTTTTCCTGTGAGAATTGTGAGAGTTTTTGTCAGAAATACTTCCTGCAACTTTCAGTTTTAAAGGAGAAACATGATCTCTTTGATCCAAATCGGCCTATACAGTGTAGAAGAAAAACCACATCTATGACTCGAAAGATAGCCATCTGTTTTAGGAGCAGAAGCATCGAGCACCGGCACATTGTTTCCCTGTGAGAATTGAGTAAGTCTTTGATAGGAATCCATCCTGCAACTCAGGTTTCTCATGGTGGAGATAGGCTCACTATGTGCTAAGTACACCCATACCTGTGAGTTGAAGAAACAAATGTATCTCTCCAAAGAAAACCACCTGTGTTAGGAGCTGCAGCAGGTAGCACATTGTTTCCCTGTGAGAATTGAGTTAATTTTTGAAAAGAATAATTCCTGCAGAAAAGGTTTTTCAAGGTGGAATTAGGATCACTTGGTTCCAAATAGGTGTATTGGGATGAGTCGAAGAGACACATGTATCTGTCAAAAGAAAACCATTTTCTCCGAACCAGGAGTTTCCAGCACTTTGTACTCCTGAACGAATTGAGTTAGTATTTAAAAGGAGTACTTCCTAAAAGTTAGGTTTTTCAATGTGGAGCTAGGCTGTCTTTTGTCCAAATTGTCTTATTTAGCTAAGGTGAAGAAACGCATGTATTTCTTGACCGAAAACTTTCTCTCTTAGAAGCAGGAGAATCTAGCACATTGTTTCCCTGTGAGAACTGACTTAGTTTTTGAAAAGAATTCTTTCTGCAACTTCGGTTTTTCAAAGTGGAGTTTCTTTGTTCCAACTCGGCCTTTTCAGCTCATTTATGAAACACATTTTTCTCTCCAAAGGAAAACATCTATCTATGTTGGAAGCTGCAGCTTGTGTGAGATTTGAGTTCGTGTTTAAACGGAATATTGCTGTAACTTAGGATTTTCACGCTGGACATAGGCTGTTTATTCCAAATACGCCTCTTCAGCTGAGTTGAAGGAACACATGTATGTCCTGAAAGAAAACCATGTGTGTTAGAAGCAGAAGCATCAAGCACATTGATTCCATGTGATATTTGAGTTGGTTTGGAAAGGAATACCTCCTGTCACGTAAGGTCTGCAAGGCAGAAGTAGGGTCTCTTCGTTCCAATAGTGTATTGTAGCTAGTTGAAGAAACAAATGTATCTCTCGACAGAAAATCATATCTGTTAGAAGCAGGAGCATCTAGTAGAGTATTTTTTCCCCTGTAAGAATTGAGTTCCTTTGTGGAAGGAACACTTCATGCAACTTCGGATTTTCAAGGATGAGATTGGCACTCTTTGTTCCAAATAGGCCTATTAAGCTAAGTTGAAGAAACACAGGTATCACCCGAA
Organism: Castor canadensis; assembly: GCF_047511655.1. NCBI lineage: Eukaryota > Metazoa > Chordata > Mammalia > Rodentia > Castoridae > Castor > Castor canadensis. Next base: position 27,386,710 of record NC_133402.1, on the reverse strand, counting down.
AGAAAATAATCTGTGTTAGAAGCAGGAGGATGTTAAACAATACTTCCCTGTGAAAGTTGAGTTAGTTTTTTAAAGGACTACTTCCAGCACTTAGGTATTTCAAGGTGGAGATGGGCTCTCGTTTTTCACAAGAGGCCTGTTTAGCTGAGTTGGAGAAACCCATGTGTCTCTTAAAAGAAACCCACTTGTGTTAGAAGCAGGAACACCTACAACGCTGTGTCCCAGTGAGAACTGAGTGAGTTTTTGAAGGGAATATTGACTGCAGCTTAGAATTCAAGGTAGAGATAGGCTACGTTTGTTCCTATTCTGTATTTTCAGTTGAGTTGAAGAGACACGTGAATCTCTTGAAAGAAAACCTTCTGTGTTAGAAGCAGGCACCTCAAGCCCTTTGATTTCCTCAGGGAATTGAGTTTCTTCTGAAATGAATACCTTTTCAACGTAAATTTTCCAAGGCACAGATAGGGTCTCTTTGTCCCAAATAGTCCTATTTACGTAAGTTGAAGAAACACATGGAGCACTAGAAAGAAAGACCATATTTGTTAGAGCATGTGCATGTAGGCCCAATTTGCCCTCTGACAGTTGAGTTAGTTCTGAAAGGAATTCATACACCCAATCCCAGTTTTCAAGGTGAAGAAAGGCTCATTTTGTGCCAAATAGGACTGTCCAGATAACTTGAAGAAACACATGAACTTCTCGAAAGAAATCCATCTATATTAGAAGCACAAGCATCAACCACATTGTTTCACTGTGAGGACGCAGTTAGTGTACTTAAGGCATGTTTTTTGCAACTTAGGATTTTCAGCGTAGAGATAAGCTCTCCTTATTCCAATAGACCTATTCAGCTGACTTCTCAACCACGTGAATCGAACCAGAGAAAACCATCTACGTGGTAAGCCTCAGAATTTAGGTCATTGTTTCCCTGCGAGTACTGACTTAGTTAGTGGAAGGAATTCACATGGCCATCAGAGTTTTCAAGGTGGAGAGTGGCTCATTTTGTTCCAAATAGGCCTCTCCAGACAAGTTGAAGGAACTCATGTATCTCTCAAAGAAAACCATGGATGACAGAAGGAGGTGCATCTAGTCCATTATTTCTCTGTGAGAATTGAGTTAGTGTTTTAAAAGGAAACTTCCTGCAACTTAAGTATTTCAAGGTGGAGATTGCCTCTCTTTGTTCCAAACAGTCCAGTTCAGCTGACTTGATGAAACCTATGTATCTCTGAAAAGAAAACAGTCTATGTTAGAAGGAGGAGCATCTCACACTTTCTTTCAATGTAAGAATTGAGGTAGATTTTGAAAAGTATGCTTCCTTCAACTTAGGTTTTTCCAGGTGGATATAGGCTCTCTTGGTTCCAAGTAGGCTTATTAGGCTGAGGTGAAGAAACACATGCATCTCGCCAAAGAAACCCACTTGTGTTAGATGCGGGAAGATGGAGAACATTATTGCCCTCTGAGAACTGAGTTAGATTTGGCAAAGAATACCTCCTGAAACATAGGATTTTCAAGGTGCAGATAGGCTATGTATATTCCAAATTGGCCTTTTCAGCTGAGTTTAAGAAACACATTCATCTCTCAAAAGAAAACCGTTTGTGTCACAAGCAGGAGTATCTAGCACATTGTTTCCCTCTGACAATCGAGTTAGTTCTCGAAAGTAATACCTCCTGCAACTTAGGTTTTTCAAAGTGCAGATGGGCCCTCTTTGTCCCAAACCGGTCTATACCGGTGAGTTGATGAAGCACGTAACTATCTCATTGGAAAACCATCTGTGTTAGAAGCAGGAGCAGCTAACACTTTGTATCCCTCTGAGAACTGAGGTAGGTTTTGAGAGGAACACTTCCTACACACTAGGTTTTTCAAGGTGGAGATAGGCTGTCTTTGTTCCAAATAGGCCTATTTAGCTAAGGTGTAGAAACACATATACGTCACAAAAGACAATGATTTAGGTTAGAAGCAGGAGCACCTAGCACAGTTTTCCTCTGAGAATTGATTTAGATTTTGTAAGGAATACACACTGCCAATGAGAATTTTCAAACAGGAGAAATGCTTATTTGGTTCCAAAGAGGACTGCCCAGCAAATTTGAAGGAACTCTTGTCACTCTCCAAAGAAAACTGTGTATGTTAGATGCCTCAAAACCTAGGGCATAGTTTCCTGTGAGAATTGAGTTACTTTTCAGAGGAATTCCTACCGCCAGTCTGAGTGTCAAGGTGGAGACATGCATATTTTGTTCGAGCTAAGTGGAAGCAGCACATGTATCTCTGGAAAGAAATAAATCTGTGTTTGGAGCAGGAGGACCTAGCACATTGTTTTCCTGTGAGAATTGTGAGAGTTTTTGTCAGAAATACTTCCTGCAACTTTCAGTTTTAAAGGAGAAACATGATCTCTTTGATCCAAATCGGCCTATACAGTGTAGAAGAAAAACCACATCTATGACTCGAAAGATAGCCATCTGTTTTAGGAGCAGAAGCATCGAGCACCGGCACATGGTTTCCCTGTGAGAATTGAGTAAGTCTTTGATAGGAATCCATCCTGCAACTCAGGTTTCTCATGGTGGAGATAGGCTCACTATGTGCTAAGTACACCCATACCTGTGAGTTGAAGAAACAAATGTATCTCTCCAAAGAAAACCACCTGTGTTAGGAGCTGCAGCAGGTAGCACATTGTTTCCCTGTGAGAATTGTGTTAATTTTTGAAAAGAATAATTCCTGCAGAAAAGGTTTTTCAAGGTGGAATTAGGATCACTTGGTTCCAAATAGGTGTATTGGGATGAGTCGAAGAGACACATGTATCTGTCAAAAGAAAACCATTTTCTCCGAACCAGGAGTTTCCAGCACTTTGTACTCCTGAACGAATTGAGTTAGTATTTAAAAGGAGTACTTCCTAAAAGTTAGGTTTTTCAATGTGGAGCTAGGCTGTCTTTTGTCCAAATTGTCTTATTTAGCTAAGGTGAAGAAACGCATGTATTTCTTGACCGAAAACTTTCTCTCTTAGAAGCAGGAGAATCTAGCACATTGTTTCCCTGTGAGAACTGACTTAGTTTTTGAAAAGAATTCTTTCTGCAACTTCGGTTTTTCAAAGTGGAGTTTCTTTGTTCCAACTCGGCCTTTTCAGCTCATTTATGAAACACATTTATCTCTCCAAAGGAAAACATCTATCTATGTTGGAAGCTGCAGCTTGTGTGAGATTTGAGTTCGTGTTTAAACGGAATATTGCTGTAACTTAGGATTTTCACGCTGGACATAGGCTGTTTATTCCAAATACGCCTCTTCAGCTGAGTTGAAGGAACACATGTATGTCCTGAAAGAAAACCATGTGTGTTAGAAGCAGAAGCATCAAGCACATTGATTCCATGTGATATTTGAGTTGGTTTGGAAAGGAATAACTCCTGTCACGTAAGGTCTGCAAGGCAGAAGTAGGGTCTCTTCGTTCCAATAGTGCATTTTAGCTAGTTGAAGAAACAAATGTATCTCTCGACAGAAAATCATATCTGTTAGAAGCAGGAGCATCTAGTAGAGTATTTTTTCCCCTGTAAGAATTGAGTTCCTTTGTGGAAGGAACACTTCATGCAACTTCGGATTTTCAAGGATGAGATTGGCACTCTTTGTTCCAAATAGGCCTATTAAGCTAAGTTGAAGAAACACAGGTATCACCCGAAAGAAAATAATCTGTGTTAGAAGCAGGAGGATGTTAAACAATACTTCCCTGTGAAAGTTGAGTTAGTTTTTTAAAGGACTACTTCCAGCACTTAGGTATTTCAAGGTGGAGATGGGCTCTCGTTTTTCACAAGAGGCCTGTTTAGCTGAGTTGGAGAAACCCATGTGTCTCTTAAAAGAAACCCACTTGTGTTAGAAGCAGGAACACCTACAACGCTGTGTCCCAGTGAGAACTGAGTGAGTTTTTGAAGGGAATATTGACTGCAGCTTAGAATTCAAGGTAGAGATAGGCTACGTTTGTTCCTATTCTGTATTTTCAGTTGAGTTGAAGAGACACGTGAATCTCTTGAAAGAAAACCTTCTGTGTTAGAAGCAGGCACCTCAAGCCCTTTGATTCCCTGAGGGAATTGAGTTTCTTCTGAAATGAATACCTTTTCAACGTAAATTTTCCAAGGCACAGATAGGGTCTCTTTGTCCCAAATAGTCCTATTTACGTAAGTTGAAGAAACACATGGAGCACTAGAAAGAAAGACCATATTTGTTAGAGCATGTGCATGTAGGCCCAATTTGCCCTCTGACAGTTGAGTTAGTTCTGAAAGGAATTCATACACCCAATCCCAGTTTTCAAGGTGAAGAAAGGCTCATTTTGTGCCAAATAGGACTGTCCAGATAACTTGAAGAAACACATGAACTTCTCGAAAGAAATCCATCTATATTAGAAGCACAAGCATCAACCACATTGTTTCACTGTGAGGACGCAGTTAGTGTACTTAAGGCATGTTTTTTGCAACTTAGGATTTTCAGCGTAGAGATAAGCTCTCCTTATTCCAATAGACCTATTCAGCTGACTTCTCAACCACGTGAATCGAACCAGAGAAAACCATCTACGTGGTAAGCCTCAGAATTTAGGTCATTGTTTCCCTGCGAGTACTGACTTAGTTAGTGGAAGGAATTCACATGGCCATCAGAGTTTTCAAGGTGGAGAGTGGCTCATTTTGTTCCAAATAGGCCTCTCCAGACAAGTTGAAGGAACTCATGTATCTCTCAAAGAAAACCATGGATGACAGAAGGAGGTGCATCTAGTCCATTATTTCTCTGTGAGAATTGAGTTAGTGTTTTAAAAGGAAACTTCCTGCAACTTAAGTATTTCAAGGTGGAGATTGCCTCTCTTTGTTCCAAACAGTCCAGTTCAGCTGACTTGATGAAACCTATGTATCTCTGAAAAGAAAACAGTCTATGTTAGAAGGAGGAGCATCTCACACTTTCTTTCAATGTAAGAATTGAGGTAGATTTTGAAAAGTATGCTTCCTTCAACTTAGGTTTTTCCAGGTGGATATAGGCTCTCTTGGTTCCAAGTAGGCTTATTAGGCTGAGGTGAAGAAACACATGCATCTCGCCAAAGAAACCCACTTGTGTTAGATGCGGGAAGATGGAGAACATTATTGCCCTCTGAGAACTGAGTTAGATTTGGCAAAGAATACCTCCTGAAACATAGGATTTTCAAGGTGCAGATAGGCTATGTATATTCCAAATTGGCCTTTTCAGCTGAGTTTAAGAAACACATTCATCTCTCAAAAGAAAACCGTTTGTGTCACAAGCAGGAGTATCTAGCACATTGTTTCCCTCTGACAATCGAGATAGTTCTCGAAAGTAATACCTCCTGCAACTTAGGTTTTTCAAAGTGCAGATGGGCCCTCTTTGTCCCAAACCGGTCTATACCGGTGAGTTGATGAAGCACGTAACTATCTCATTGGAAAACCATCTGTGTTAGAAGCAGGAGCAGCTAACACTTTGTATCCCTCTGAGAACTGAGGTAGGTTTTGAGAGGAACACTTCCTACACACTAGGTTTTTCAAGGTGGAGATAGGCTGTCTTTGTTCCAAATAGGCCTATTTAGCTAAGGTGTAGAAACACATATACGTCACAAAAGACAATGATTTAGGTTAGAAGCAGGAGCACCTAGCACAGTTTTCCTCTGAGAATTGATTTAGATTTTGTAAGGAATACACACTGCCAATGAGAATTTTCAAACAGGAGAAATGCTTATTTGGTTCCAAAGAGGACTGCCCAGCAAATTTGAAGGAACTCTTGTCACTCTCCAAAGAAAACTGTGTATGTTAGATGCCTCAAAACCTAGGGCATAGTTTCCTGTGAGAATTGAGTTACTTTTCAGAGGAATTCCTACCGCCAGTCTGAGTGTCAAGGTGGAGACATGCATATTTTGTTCGAGCTAAGTGGAAGCAGCACATGTATCTCTGGAAAGAAATAAATCTGTGTTTGGAGCAGGAGGACCTAGCACATTGTTTTCCTGTGAGAATTGTGAGAGTTTTTGTCAGAAATACTTCCTGCAACTTTCAGTTTTAAAGGAGAAACATGATCTCTTTGATCCAAATCGGCCTATACAGTGTAGAAGAAAAACCACATCTATGACTCGAAAGATAGCCATCTGTTTTAGGAGCAGAAGCATCGAGCACTGGCACATTGTTTCCCTGTGAGAATTGAGTAAGTCTTTGATAGGAATCCATCCTGCAACTCAGGTTTCTCATGGTGGAGATAGGCTCACTATGTGCTAAGTAGACCCATACCTGTGAGTTGAAGAAACAAATGTATCTCTCCAAAGAAAACCACCTGTGTTAGGAGCTGCAGCAGGTAGCACATTGTTTCCCTGTGAGAATTGTGTTAATTTTTGAAAAGAATAATTCCTGCAGAAAAGGTTTTTCAAGGTGGAATTAGGATCACTTGGTTCCAAATAGGTGTATTGGGATGAGTCGAAGAGACACATGTATCTGTCAAAAGAAAACCATTTTCTCCGAACCAGGAGTTTCCAGCACTTTGTACTCCTGAACGAATTGAGTTAGTATTTAAAAGGAGTACTTCCTAAAAGTTAGGTTTTTCAATGTGGAGCTAGGCTGTCTTTTTTCCAAATTGTCTTATTTAGCTAAGTTGAAGAAACGCATGTATTTCTTGACCGAAAACTTTCTCTCTTAGAAGCAGGAGAATCTAGCACATTGTTTCCCTGTGAGAACTGACTTAGTTTTTGAAAAGAATTCTTTCTGCAACTTCGGTTTTTCAAAGTGGAGTTTCTTTGTTCCAACTCGGCCTTTTCAGCTCATTTATGAAACACATTTATCTCTCCAAAGGAAAACATCTATCTATGTTGGAAGCTGCAGCTTGTGTGAGATTTGAGTTCGTGTTTAAACGGAATATTGCTGTAACTTAGGATTTTCACGCTGGACATAGGCTGTTTATTCCAAATACGCCTCTTCAGCTGAGTTGAAGGAACACATGTATGTCCTGAAAGAAAACCATGTGTGTTAGAAGCAGAAGCATCAAGCACATTGATTCCATGTGATATTTGAGTTGGTTTGGAAAGGAATAACTCCTGTCACGTAAGGTCTGCAAGGCAGAAGTAGGGTCTCTTCGTTCCAATAGTGCATTGTAGCTAGTTGAAGAAACAAATGTATCTCTCGACAGAAAATCATATCTGTTAGAAGCAGGAGCATCTAGTAGAGTATTTTTTCCCCTGTAAGAATTGAGTTCCTTTGTGGAAGGAACACTTCATGCAACTTCGGATTTTCAAGGATGAGATTGGCACTCTTTGTTCCAAATAGGCCTATTAAGCTAAGTTGAAGAAACACAGGTATCACCCGAAAGAAAATAATCTGTGTTAGAAGCAGGAGGATGTTAAACAATACTTCCCTGTGAAAGTTGAGTTAGTTTTTTAAAGGACTACTTCCAGCACTTAGGTATTTCAAGGTGGAGATGGGCTCTCGTTTTTCACAAGAGGCCTGTTTAGCTGAGTTGGAGAAACCCATGTGTCTCTTAAAAGAAACCCACTTGTGTTAGAAGCAGGAACACCTACAACGCTGTGTCCCAGTGAGAACTGAGTGAGTTTTTGAAGGGAATATTGACTGCAGCTTAGAATTCAAGGTAGAGATAGGCTACGTTTGTTCCTATTCTGTATTTTCAGTTGAGTTGAAGAGACACGTGAATCTCTTGAAAGAAAACCTTCTGTGTTAGAAGCAGGCACCTCAAGCCCTTTGATTCCCTGAGGGAATTGAGTTTCTTCTGAAATGAATACCTTTTCAACGTAAATTTTCCAAGGCACAGATAGGGTCTCTTTGTCCCAAATAGTCCTATTTACGTAAGTTGAAGAAACACATGGAGCACTAGAAAGAAAGACCATATTTGTTAGAGCATGTGCATGTAGGCCCAATTTGCCCTCTGACAGTTGAGTTAGTTCTGAAAGGAATTCATACACCCAATCCGAGTTTTCAAGGTAAAGAAAGGCTCATTTTGTGCCAAATAGGACTGTCCAGATAACTTGAAGAAACACATGAACTTCTCGAAAGAAATCCATCTATATTAGAAGCACAAGCATCAACCACATTGTTTCACTGTGAGGACGCAGTTAGTGTACTTAAGGCATGTTTTTTGCAACTTAGGATTTTCAGCGTAGAGATAAGCTCTCCTTATTCCAATAGACCTATTCAGCTGACTTCTCAACCACGTGAATCGAACCAGAGAAAACCATCTACGTGGTAAGCCTCAGAATTTAGGTCATTGTTTCCCTGCGAGTACTGACTTAGTTAGTGGAAGGAATTCACATGGCCATCAGAGTTTTCAAGGTGGAGAGTGGCTCATTTTGTTCCAAATAGGCCTCTCCAGACAAGTTGAAGGAACTCATGTATCTCTCAAAGAAAACCATGGATGACAGAAGGAGGTGCATCTAGTCCATTATTTCTCTGTGAGAATTGAGTTAGTGTTTTAAAAGGAAACTTCCTGCAACTTAAGTATTTCAAGGTGGAGATTGCCTCTCTTTGTTCCAAACAGTCCAGTTCAGCTGACTTGATGAAACCTATGTATCTCTGAAAAGAAAACAGTGTATGTTAGAAGGAGGAGCATCTCACACTTTCTTTCAATGTAAGAATTGGGGTAGATTTTGAAAAGTATGCTTCCTTCAACTTAGGTTTTTCCAGGTGGATATAGGCTCTCTTGGTTCCAAGTAGGCTTATTAGGCTGAGGTGAAGAAACACATGCATCTCGCCAAAGAAACCCACTTGTGTTAGATGCGGGAAGATGGAGAACATTATTGCCCTCTGAGAACTGAGTTAGATTTGGCAAAGAATACCTCCTGAAACATAGGATTTTCAAGGTGCAGATAGGCTATGTATATTCCAAATTGGCCTTTTCAGCTGAGTTTAAGAAACACATTCATCTCTCAAAAGAAAACCGTTTGTGTCACAAGCAGGAGTATCTAGCACATTGTTTCCCTCTGACAATCGAGTTAGTTCTCGAAAGTAATACCTCCTGCAACTTAGGTTTTTCAAAGTGCAGATGGGCCCTCTTTGTCCCAAACCGGTCTATACCGGTGAGTTGATGAAGCACGTAACTATCTCATTGGAAAACCATCTGTGTTAGAAGCAGGAGCAGCTAACACTTTGTATCCCTCTGAGAACTGAGGTAGGTTTTGAGAGGAACACTTCCTACACACTAGGTTTTTCAAGGTGGAGATAGGCTGTCTTTGTTCCAAATAGGCCTATTTAGCTAAGGTGTAGAAACACATATACGTCACAAAAGACAATGATTTAGGTTAGAAGCAGGAGCACCTAGCACAGTTTTCCTCTGAGAATTGATTTAGATTTTGTAAGGAATACACACTGCCAATGAGAATTTTCAAACAGGAGAAATGCTTATTTGGTTCCAAAGAGGACTGCCCAGCAAATTTAAAGGAACTCTTGTCACTCTCCAAAGAAAACTGTGTATGTTAGATGCCTCAAAACCTAGGGCATAGTTTCCTGTGAGAATTGAGTTACTTTCCAGAGGAATTCCTACCGCCAGTCTGAGTGTCAAGGTGGAGACATGCATATTTTGTTCCAGCTAAGTGGAAGCAGCACATGTATCTCTGGAAAGAAATAAATCTGTGTTTGGAGCAGGAGGACCTAGCACATTGTTTTCCTGTGAGAATTGTGAGAGTTTTTGTCAGAAATACTTCCTGCAACTTTCAGTTTTAAAGGAGAAACATGATCTCTTTGATCCAAATCAGCCTATACAGTGTAGAAGAAAAACCAAATCTATGACTCGAAAGATAGCCATCTGTTTTAGGAGCAGAAGCATCGAGCACCGGCACATTGTTTCCCTGTGAGAATTGAGTAAGTCTTTGATAGGAATCCATCCTGCAACTCAGGTTTCTCATGGTGGAGATAGGCTCACTATGTGCTAAGTAGACCCATACCTGTGAGTTGAAGAAACAAATGTATCTCTCCAAAGAAAACCACCTGTGTTAGGAGCTGCAGCAGGTAGCACATTGTTTCCCTGTGAGAATTGAGTTAATTTTTGAAAAGAATAATTCCTGCAGAAAAGGTTTTTCAAGGTGGACTTAGGATCACTTGGTTCCAAATAGGTGTATTGGGCTGAGTCGAAGAGACACATGTATCTGTCAAAAGAAAACCATTTTCTCCGAACCAGGAGTTTCCAGCACTTTGTACTCCTGAACGAATTGAGTTAGTATTTAAAAGGAGTACTTCCTAAAAGTTAGGTTTTTCAATGTGGAGCTAGGCTGTCTTTTTTCCAAATTGTCTTATTTAGCTAAGTTGAAGAAACGCATGTATTTCTTGACCGAAAACTTTCTCTCTTAGAAGCAGGAGAATCTAGCACATTGTTTCCCTGTGAGAACTGACTTAGTTTTTGAAAAGAATTCTTTCTGCAACTTCGGTTTTTCAAAGTGGAGTTTCTTTGTTCCAACTAGGCCTTTTCAGCTCATTTATGAAACACATTTATCTCTCCAAAGGAAAACATCTATCTATGTTGGAAGCTGCAGCTTGTGTGAGATTTGAGTTCGTGTTTAAACGGAATATTGCTGTAACAGGATTTTCACGGTGGACATAGGCTATGTTTATTCCAATTACGCCTCTTCAGCTGAGTTGAAGGAACACATGTATATCCTGAAAGAAAACCATGTGTGTTAGAAGCAGAAGCATCAAGCACATTGATTCCATGTGATATTTGAGTTGGTTTGGAAAGGAATACCTCCTGTCACGTAAGGTCTGCAAGGCAGAAGTAGGGTCTCTTCGTTCCAATAGTGCATTGTAGCTAGTTGAAGAAACAAATGTATCTCTCGACAGAAAATCATATCTGTTAGAAGCAGGAGCATCTAGTAGAGTATTTTTTCCCTGTAAGAATTGAGTTCCTTTGTGGAAGGAACACTTCATGCAACTTCGGATTTTCAAGGATGAGATTGGCACTCTTTGTTCCAAATAGGCCTATTAAGCTAAGTTGAAGAAATACAGGTATCACCCGAAAGAAAATAATCTGTGTTAGAAGCAGGAGGATGTTAAACAATACTTCCCTGTGAAAGTTGAGTTAGTTTTTTAAAGGACTACTTCCAGCACTTAGGTATTTCAAGGTGGAGATGGGCTCTCGTTTTTCACAAGAGGCCTGTTTAGCTGAGTTGGAGAAACCCATGTGTCTCTCAAAAGAAACCCACTTGTGTTAGAAGCAGGAACACCTACAACGTTGTGTCCCAGTGAGAACTGAGTGAGTTTTTGAAGGGAATATTGACTGCAGCTTAGAATTCAAGGTTGAGATATGCTACGTTTGTTCCTATTCTGTATTTTCAGTTGAGTTGAAGAGACACGTGAATCTCTTGAAACAAAACCTTCTGTGTTAGAACCAGGCACCTCAAGCCCTTTGATTCCCTGAGGGAGTTGAGTTTCTTCTGAAATGAATACCTTTTCAACGTAAATTTTCCAAGGCAGAGATAGGGTCTCTTTGCCCCAAATAGTCCTATTTACGTAAGTTGAATAAACACATGGAGCTCTAGAAAGAAAGACCATATTTGTTAGAGCATGTGCATGTAGGCCCAATTTGCCCTCTGACAGTTGAGTTAGTTCTGAAAGGAATTCATACACCCAATCCCAGTTTTCAAGGTGAAGAAAGGCTCATTTTGTGCCAAATAGGACTGTCCAGATAACTTGAAGAAACACATGAACTTCTCGAAAGAAATCCATCTATATTAGAAGCACAAGCATCAACCACATTTTTCACTGTGAGGACGCAGTTAGTGTACTTAAGGCATGTTTTTTGTAACTTAGGATTTTCAGCGTAGAGATAAGCTCTCCTTATTCCAATAGACCTATTCAGCTGACTTCTCAACCACGTGAATCGAACCAGAGAAAACCATCTACGTGGTAAGCCTCAGAATTTAGGTCATTGTTTCCCTGCGAGTACTGACTTAGTTAGTGGAAGGAATTCACATGGCCATCAGAGTTTTCAAGGTGGAGAGTGGCTCATTTTGTTCCAAATAGGCCTCTCCAGACAAGTTGAAGGAACTCATGTATCTCTCAAAGAAAACCATGGATGACAGAAGGAGGTGCATCTAGTCCATTATTTCTCTGTGAGAATTGAGTTAGTGTTTTAAAAGGAAACTTCCTGCAACTTAAGTATTTCAAGGTGGAGATTGCCTCTCTTTGTTCCAAACAGTCCAGTTCAGCTGACTTGATGAAACCTATGTATCTCTGAAAAGAAAACAGTCTATGTTAGAAGGAGGAGCATCTCACACTTTCTTTCAATGTAAGAATTGAGGTAGATTTTGAAAAGTATGCTTCCTTCAACTTAGGTTTTTCCAGGTGGATATAGGCTCTCTTGGTTCCAAGTAGGCTTATTAGGCTGAGGTGAAGAAACACATGCATCTCGCAAAGAAACCCACTTGTGTTAGATGCGGGAAGATGGAGAACATTATTGCCCTCTGAGAACTGAGTTAGATTTGGCAAAGAATACCTCCTGAAACATAGGATTTTCAAGGTGCAGATAGGCTATGTATATTCCAAATTGGCCTTTTCAGCTGAGTTTAAGAAACACATTCATCTCTCAAAAGAAAACCGTTTGTGTCACAAGCAGGAGTATCTAGCACATTGTTTCCCTCTGACAATCGAGTTAGTTCTCGAAAGTAATACCTCCTGCAACTTAGGTTTTTCAAAGTGCAGATGGGCCCTCTTTGTCCCAAACCGGTCTATACCGGTGAGTTGATGAAGCACGTAACTATCTCATTGGAAAACCATCTGTGTTAGAAGCAGGAGCAGCTAACACTTTGTATCCCTCTGAGAACTGAGGTAGGTTTTGAGAGGAACACTTCCTACACACTAGGTTTTTCAAGGTGGAGATAGGCTGTCTTTGTTCCAAATAGGCCTATTTAGCTAAGGTGTAGAAACACATATACGTCACAAAAGACAATGATTTAGGTTAGAAGCAGGAGCACCTAGCACAGTTTTCCTCTGAGAATTGATTTAGATTTTGTAAGGAATACACACTGCCAATGAGAATTTTCAAACAGGAGAAATGCTTATTTGGTTCCAAAGAGGACTGCCCAGCAAATTTGAAGGAACTCTTGTCACTCTCCAAAGAAAACTGTGTATGTTAGATGCCTCAAAACCTAGGGCATAGTTTCCTGTGAGAATTGAGTTACTTTTCAGAGGAATTCCTACCGCCAGTCTGAGTGTCAAGGTGGAGACATGCATATTTTGTTCGAGCTAAGTGGAAGCAGCACATGTATCTCTGGAAAGAAATAAATCTGTGTTTGGAGCAGGAGGACCTAGCACATTGTTTTCCTGTGAGAATTGTGAGAGTTTTTGTCAGAAATACTTCCTGCAACTTTCAGTTTTAAAGGAGAAACATGATCTCTTTGATCCAAATCAGCCTATACAGTGTAGAAGAAAAACCACATCTATGACTCGAAAGATAGCCATCTGTTTTAGGAGCAGAAGCATCGAGCACCGGCACATTGTTTCCCTGTGAGAATTGAGTAAGTCTTTGATAGGAATCCATCCTGCAACTCAGGTTTCTCATGGTGGAGATAGGCTCACTATGTGCTAAGTAGAACCATACCTGTGAGTTGAAGAAACAAATGTATCTCTCCAAAGAAAACCACCTGTGTTAGGAGCTGCAGCAGGTAGCACATTGTTTCCCTGTGAGAATTGAGTTAATTTTTGAAAAGAATAATTCCTGCAGAAAAGGTTTTTCAAGGTGGACTTAGGATCACTTGGTTCCAAATAGGTGTATTGGGCTGAGTCGAAGAGACACATGTATCTGTCAAAAGAAAACCATTTTCTCCGAACCAGGAGTTTCCAGCACTTTGTACTCCTGAACGAATTGAGTTAGTATTTAAAAGGAGTACTTCCTAAAAGTTAGGTTTTTCAATGTGGAGCTAGGCTGTCTTTTTTCCAAATTGTCTTATTTAGCTAAGTTGAAGAAACGCATGTATTTCTTGACCGAAAACTTTCTCTCTTAGAAGCAGGAGAATCTAGCACATTGTTTCCCTGTGAGAACTGACTTAGTTTTTGAAAAGAATTCTTTCTGCAACTTCGGTTTTTCAAAGTGGAGTTTCTTTGTTCCAACTAGGCCTTTTCAGCTCATTTATGAAACACATTTATCTCTCCAAAGGAAAACATCTATCTATGTTGGAAGCTGCAGCTTGTGTGAGATTTGAGTTCGTGTTTAAACGGAATATTGCTGTAACAGGATTTTCACGGTGGACATAGGCTATGTTTATTCCAATTACGCCTCTTCAGCTGAGTTGAAGGAACACATGTATATCCTGAAAGAAAACCATGTGTGTTAGAAGCAGAAGCATCAAGCACATTGATTCCATGTGATATTTGAGTTGGTTTGGAAAGGAATACCTCCTGTCACGTAAGGTCTGCAAGGCAGAAGTAGGGTCTCTTCGTTCCAATAGTGCATTGTAGCTAGTTGAAGAAACAAATGTATCTCTCGACAGAAAATCATATCTGTTAGAAGCAGGAGCATCTAGTAGAGTATTTTTTCCCTGTAAGAATTGAGTTCCTTTGTGGAAGGAACACTTCATGCAACTTCGGATTTTCAAGGATGAGATTGGCACTCTTTGTTCCAAATAGGCCTATTAAGCTAAGTTGAAGAAATACAGGTATCACCCGAAAGAAAATAATCTGTGTTAGAAGCAGGAGGATGTTAAACAATACTTCCCTGTGAAAGTTGAGTTAGTTTTTTAAAGGACTACTTCCAGCACTTAGGTATTTCAAGGTGGAGATGGGCTCTCGTTTTTCACAAGAGGCCTGTTTAGCTGAGTTGGAGAAACCCATGTGTCTCTCAAAAGAAACCCACTTGTGTTAGAAGCAGGAACACCTACAACGTTGTGTCCCAGTGAGAACTGAGTGAGTTTTTGAAGGGAATATTGACTGCAGCTTAGAATTCAAGGTTGAGATAGGCTACGTTTGTTCCTATTCTGTATTTTCAGTTGAGTTGAAGAGACACGTGAATCTCTTGAAAGAAAACCTTCTGTGTTAGAACCAGGCACCTCAAGCCCTTTGATTCCCTGAGGGAGTTGAGTTTCTTCTGAAATGAATACCTTTTCAACGTAAATTTTCCAAGGCAGAGATAGGGTCTCTTTGCCCCAAATAGTCCTATTTACGTAAGTTGAATAAACACATGGAGCTCTAGAAAGAAAGACCATATTTGTTAGAGCATGTGCATGTAGGCCCAATTTGCCCTCTGACAGTTGAGTTAGTTCTGAAAGGAATTCATACACCCAATCCCAGTTTTCAAGGTGAAGAAAGGCTCATTTTGTGCCAAATAGGACTGTCCAGATAACTTGAAGAAACACATGAACTTCTCGAAAGAAATCCATCTATATTAGAAGCACAAGCATCAACCACATTGTTTTACTGTGAGGACGCAGTTAGTGTACTTAAGGCATGTTTTTTGCAACTTAGGATTTTCAGCGTAGAGATAAGCTCTCCTTATTCCAATAGACCTATTCAGCTGACTTCTCAACCACGTGAATCGAACCAGAGAAAACCATCTACGTGGTAAGCCTCAGAATTTAGGTCATTGTTTCCCTGCGAGTACTGACTTAGTTAGTGGAAGGAATTCACATGGCCATCAGAGTTTTCAAGGTGGAGAGTGGCTCATTTTGTTCCAAATAGGCCTCTCCAGACAAGTTGAAGGAACTCATGTATCTCTCAAAGAAAACCATGGATGACAGAAGGAGGTGCATCTAGTCCATTATTTCTCTGTGAGAATTGAGTTAGTGTTTTAAAAGGAAACTTCCTGCAACTTAAGTATTTCAAGGTGGAGATTGCCTCTCTTTGTTCCAAACAGTCCAGTTCAGCTGACTTGATGAAACCTATGTATCTCTGAAAAGAAAACAGTGTATGTTAGAAGGAGGAGCATCTCACACTTTCTTTCAATGTAAGAATTGGGGTAGATTTTGAAAAGTATGCTTCCTTCAACTTAGGTTTTTCCAGGTGGATATAGGCTCTCTTGGTTCCAAGTAGGCTTATTAGGCTGAGGTGAAGAAACACATGCATCTCGCCAAAGAAACCCACTTGTGTTAGATGCGGGAAGATGGAGAACATTATTGCCCTCTGAGAACTGAGTTAGATTTGGCAAAGAATACCTCCTGAAACATAGGATTTTCAACGTGCAGATAGGCTATGTTTATTCCAAATTGGCCTTTTCAGCTGAGTTTAAGAAACACATTCATCTCTCAAAAGAAAACCGTTTGTGTCACAAGCAGGAGTATCTAGCACATTGTTTCCCTCTGACAATCGAGTTAGTTCTCGAAAGTAATACCTCCTGCAACTTAGGTTTTTCAAAGTGCAGATGGGCCCTCTTTGTCCCAAACCGGTCTATACCGGTGAGTTGATGAAGCACGTAACTATCTCATTGGAAAACCATCTGTGTTAGAAGCAGGAGCAGCTAACACTTTGTATCCCTCTGAGAACTGAGGTAGGTTTTGAGAGGAACACTTCCTACACACTAGGTTTTTCAAGGTGGAGATAGGCTGTCTTTGTTCCAAATAGGCCTATTTAGCTAAGGTGTAGAAACACATATACGTCACAAAAGACAATGATTTAGGTTAGAAGCAGGAGCACCTAGCACAGTTTTCCTCTGAGAATTGATTTAGATTTTGTAAGGAATACACACTGCCAATGAGAATTTTCAAACAGGAGAAATGCTTATTTGGTTCCAAAGAGGACTGCCCAGCAAATTTGAAGGAACTCTTGTCACTCTCCAAAGAAAACTGTGTATGTTAGATGCCTCAAAACCTAGGGCATAGTTTCCTGTGAGAATTGAGTTACTTTTCAGAGGAATTCCTACCGCCAGTCTGAGTGTCAAGGTGGAGACATGCATATTTTGTTCGAGCTAAGTGGAAGCAGCACATGTATCTCTGGAAAGAAATAAATCTGTGTTTGGAGCAGGAGGACCTAGCACATTGTTTTCCTGTGAGAATTGTGAGAGTTTTTGTCAGAAATACTTCCTGCAACTTTCAGTTTTAAAGGAGAAACATGATCTCTTTGATCCAAATCAGCCTATACAGTGTAGAAGAAAAACCACATCTATGACTCGAAAGATAGCCATCTGTTTTAGGAGCAGAAGCATCGAGCACCGGCACATTGTTTCCCTGTGAGAATTGAGTAAGTCTTTGATAGGAATCCATCCTGCAACTCAGGTTTCTCATGGTGGAGATAGGCTCACTATGTGCTAAGTAGACCCATACCTGTGAGTTGAAGAAACAAATGTATCTCTCCAAAGAAAACCACCTGTGTTAGGAGCTGCAGCAGGTAGCACATTGTTTCCCTGTGAGAATTGAGTTAATTTTTGAAAAGAATAATTCCTGCAGAAAAGGTTTTTCAAGGTGGACTTAGGATCACTTGGTTCCAAATAGGTGTATTGGGCTGAGTCGAAGAGACACATGTATCTGTCAAAAGAAAACCATTTTCTCCGAACCAGGAGTTTCCAGCACTTTGTACTCCTGAACGAATTGAGTTAGTATTTAAAAGGAGTACTTCCTAAAAGTTAGGTTTTTCAATGTGGAGCTAGGCTGTCTTTTTTCCAAATTGTCTTATTTAGCTAAGTTGAAGAAACGCATGTATTTCTTGATCGAAAACTTTCTCTCTTAGAAGCAGGAGAATCTAGCACATTGTTTCCCTGTGAGAACTGACTTAGTTTTTGAAAAGAATTCTTTCTGCAACTTCGGTTTTTCAAAGTGGAGTTTCTTTGTTCCAACTAGGCCTTTTCAGCTCATTTATGAAACACATTTATCTCTCCAAAGGAAAACATCTATCTATGTTGGAAGCTGCAGCTTGTGTGAGATTTGAGTTCGTGTTTAAACGGAATATTGCTGTAACAGGATTTTCACGGTGGACATAGGCTATGTTTATTCCAATTACGCCTCTTCAGCTGAGTTGAAGGAACACATGTATATCCTGAAAGAAAACCATGTGTGTTAGAAGCAGAAGCATCAAGCACATTGATTCCATGTGATATTTGAGTTGGTTTGGAAAGGAATACCTCCTGTCACGTAAGGTCTGCAAGGCAGAAGTAGGGTCTCTTCGTTCCAATAGTGCATTGTAGCTAGTTGAAGAAACAAATGTATCTCTCGACAGAAAATCATATCTGTTAGAAGCAGGAGCATCTAGTAGAGTATTTTTTCCCTGTAAGAATTGCGTTCCTTTGTGGAAGGAACACTTCATGCAACTTCGGATTTTCAAGGATGAGATTGGCACTCTTTGTTCCAAATAGGCCTATTAAGCTAAGTTGAAGAAACACAGGTATCACCCGAAAGAAAATAATCTGTGTTAGAAGCAGGAGGATGTTAAACAATACTTCCCTGTGAAAGTTGAGTTAGTTTTTTAAAGGACTACTTCCAGCACTTAGGTATTTCAAGGTGGAGATGGGCTCTCGTTTTTCACAAGAGGCCTGTTTAGCTGAGTTGGAGAAACCCATGTGTCTCTCAAAAGAAACCCACTTGTGTTAGAAGCAGGAACACCTACAACGTTGTGTCCCAGTGAGAACTGAGTGAGTTTTTGAAGGGAATATTGACTGCAGCTTAGAATTCAAGGTTGAGATAGGCTACGTTTGTTCCTATTCTGTATTTTCAGTTGAGTTGAAGAGACACGTGAATCTCTTGAAACAAAACCTTCTGTGTTAGAACCAGGCACCTCAAGCCCTTTGATTCCCTGAGGGAGTTGAGTTTCTTCTGAAATGAATACCTTTTCAACGTAAATTTTCCAAGGCAGAGATAGGGTCTCTTTGCCCCAAATAGTCCTATTTACGTAAGTTGAATAAACACATGGAGCTCTAGAAAGAAAGACCATATTTGTTAGAGCATGTGCATGTAGGCCCAATTTGCCCTCTGACAGTTGAGTTAGTTCTGAAAGGAATTCATACACCCAATCCCAGTTTTCAAGGTGAAGAAAGGCTCATTTTGTGCCAAATAGGACTGTCCAGATAACTTGAAGAAACACATGAACTTCTCGAAAGAAATCCATCTATATTAGAAGCACAAGCATCAACCACATTGTTTCACTGTGAGGACGCAGTTAGTGTACTTAAGGCATGTTTTTTGTAACTTAGGATTTTCAGCGTAGAGATAAGCTCTCCTTATTCCAATAGACCTATTCAGCTGACTTCTCAACCACGTGAATCGAACCAGAGAAAACCATCTACGTGGTAAGCCTCAGAATTTAGGTCATTGTTTCCCTGCGAGTACTGACTTAGTTAGTGGAAGGAATTCACATGGCCATCAGAGTTTTCAAGGTGGAGAGTGGCTCATTTTGTTCCAAATAGGCCTCTCCAGACAAGTTGAAGGAACTCATGTATCTCTCAAAGAAAACCATGGATGACAGAAGGAGGTGCATCTAGTCCATTATTTCTCTGTGAGAATTGAGTTAGTGTTTTAAAAGGAAACTTCCTGCAACTTAAGTATTTCAAGGTGGAGATTGCCTCTCTTTGTTCCAAACAGTCCAGTTCAGCTGACTTGATGAAACCTATGTATCTCTGAAAAGAAAACAGTGTATGTTAGAAGGAGGAGCATCTCACACTTTCTTTCAATGTAAGAATTGGGGTAGATTTTCAAAAGTATGCTTCCTTCAACTTAGGTTTTTCCAGGTGGATATAGGCTCTCTTGGTTCCAAGTAGGCTTATTAGGCTGAGGTGAAGAAACACATGCATCTCGCCAAAGAAACCCACTTGTGTTAGATGCGGGAAGATGGAGAACATTATTGCCCTCTGAGAACTGAGTTAGATTTGGCAAAGAATACCTCCTGAAACATAGGATTTTCAAGGTGCAGATAGGCTATGTATATTCCAAATTGGCCTTTTCAGCTGAGTTTAAGAAACACATTCATCTCTCAAAAGAAAACCGTTTGTGTCACAAGCAGGAGTATCTAGCACATTGTTTCCCTCTGACAATCGAGTTAGTTCTCGAAAGTAATACCTCCTGCAACTTAGGTTTTTCAAAGTGCAGATGGGCCCTCTTTGTCCCAAACCGGTCTATACCGGTGAGTTGATGAAGCACGTAACTATCTCATTGGAAAACCATCTGTGTTAGAAGCAGGAGCAGCTAACACTTTGTATCCCTCTGAGAACTGAGGTAGGTTTTGAGAGGAACACTTCCTACACACTAGGTTTTTCAAGGTGGAGATAGGCTGTCTTTGTTCCAAATAGGCCTATTTAGCTAAGGTGTAGAAACACATATACGTCACAAAAGACAATGATTTAGGTTAGAAGCAGGAGCACCTAGCACAGTTTTCCTCTGAGAATTGATTTAGATTTTGTAAGGAATACACACTGTCAATGAGAATTTTCAAACAGGAGAAATGCTTATTTGGTTCCAAAGAGGACTGCCCAGCAAATTTGAAGGAACTCTTGTCACTCTCCAAAGAAAACTGTGTATGTTAGATGCCTCAAAACCTAGGGCATAGTTTCCTGTGAGAATTGAGTTACTTTTCAGAGGAATTCCTACCGCCAGTCTGAGTGTCAAGGTGGAGACATGCATATTTTGTTCGAGCTAAGTGGAAGCAGCACATGTATCTCTGGAAAGAAATAAATCTGTGTTTGGAGCAGGAGGACCTAGCACATTGTTTTCCTGTGAGAATTGTGAGAGTTTTTGTCAGAAATACTTCCTGCAACTTTCAGTTTTAAAGGAGAAACATGATCTCTTTGATCCAAATCGGCCTATACAGTGTAGAAGAAAAACCACATCTATGACTCGAAAGATAGCCATCTGTTTTAGGAGCAGAAGCATCGAGCACCGGCACATTGTTTCCCTGTGAGAATTGAGTAAGTCTTTGATAGGAATCCATCCTGCAACTCAGGTTTCTCATGGTGGAGATAGGCTCACTATGTGCTAAGTAGACCCATACCTGTGAGTTGAAGAAACAAATGTATCTCTCCAAAGAAAACCACCTGTGTTAGGAGCTGCAGCAGGTAGCACATTGTTTCCCTGTGAGAATTGAGTTAATTTTTGAAAAGAATAATTCCTGCAGAAAAGGTTTTTCAAGGTGGACTTAGGATCACTTGGTTCCAAATAGGTGTATTGGGCTGAGTCGAAGAGACACATGTATCTGTCAAAAGAAAACCATTTTCTCCGAACCAGGAGTTTCCAGCACTTTGTACTCCTGAACGAATTGAGTTAGTATTTAAAAGGAGTACTTCCTAAAAGTTAGGTTTTTCAATGTGGAGCTAGGCTGTCTTTTTTCCAAATTGTCTTATTTAGCTAAGTTGAAGAAACGCATGTATTTCTTGACCGAAAACTTTCTCTCTTAGAAGCAGGAGAATCTAGCACATTGTTTCCCTGTGAGAACTGACTTAGTTTTTGAAAAGAATTCTTTCTGCAACTTCGGTTTTTCAAAGTGGAGTTTCTTTGTTCCAACTAGGCCTTTTCAGCTCATTTATGAAACACATTTATCTCTCCAAAGGAAAACATCTATCTATGTTGGAAGCTGCAGCTTGTGTGAGATTTGAGTTCGTGTTTAAACGGAATATTGCTGTAACAGGATTTTCACGGTGGACATAGGCTATGTTTATTCCAATTACGCCTCTTCAGCTGAGTTGAAGGAACACATGTATATCCTGAAAGAAAACCATGTGTGTTAGAAGCAGAAGCATCAAGCACATTGATTCCATGTGATATTTGAGTTGGTTTGGAAAGGAATACCTCCTGTCACGTAAGGTCTGCAAGGCAGAAGTAGGGTCTCTTCGTTCCAATAGTGCATTGTAGCTAGTTGAAGAAACAAATGTATCTCTCGACAGAAAATCATATCTGTTAGAAGCAGGAGCATCTAGTAGAGTATTTTTTCCCTGTAAGAATTGCGTTCCTTTGTGGAAGGAACACTTCATGCAACTTCGGATTTTCAAGGATGAGATTGGCACTCTTTGTTCCAAATAGGCCTATTAAGCTAAGTTGAAGAAACACAGGTATCACCCGAAAGAAAATAATCTGTGTTAGAAGCAGGAGGATGTTAAACAATACTTCCCTGTGAAAGTTGAGTTAGTTTTTTAAAGGACTACTTCCAGCACTTAGGTATTTCAAGGTGGAGATGGGCTCTCGTTTTTCACAAGAGGCCTGTTTAGCTGAGTTGGAGAAACCCATGTGTCTCTCAAAAGAAACCCACTTGTGTTAGAAGCAGGAACACCTACAACGTTGTGTCCCAGTGAGAACTGAGTGAGTTTTTGAAGGGAATATTGACTGCAGCTTAGAATTCAAGGTTGAGATATGCTACGTTTGTTCCTATTCTGTATTTTCAGTTGAGTTGAAGAGACACGTGAATCTCTTGAAACAAAACCTTCTGTGTTAGAACCAGGCACCTCAAGCCCTTTGATTCCCTGAGGGAGTTGAGTTTCTTCTGAAATGAATACCTTTTCAACGTAAATTTTCCAAGGCAGAGATAGGGTCTCTTTGCCCCAAATAGTCCTATTTACGTAAGTTGAATAAACACATGGAGCTCTAGAAAGAAAGACCATATTTGTTAGAGCATGTGCATGTAGGCCCAATTTGCCCTCTGACAGTTGAGTTAGTTCTGAAAGGAATTCATACACCCAATCCCAGTTTTCAAGGTGAAGAAAGGCTCATTTTGTGCCAAATAGGACTGTCCAGATAACTTGAAGAAACACATGAACTTCTCGAAAGAAATCCATCTATATTAGAAGCACAAGCATCAACCACATTGTTTCACTGTGAGGACGCAGTTAGTGTACTTAAGGCATGTTTTTTGTAACTTAGGATTTTCAGCGTAGAGATAAGCTCTCCTTATTCCAATAGACCTATTCAGCTGACTTCTCAACCACGTGAATCGAACCAGAGAAAACCATCTACGTGGTAAGCCTCAGAATTTAGGTCATTGTTTCCCTGCGAGTACTGACTTAGTTAGTGGAAGGAATTCACATGGCCATCAGAGTTTTCAAGGTGGAGAGTGGCTCATTTTGTTCCAAATAGGCCTCTCCAGACAAGTTGAAGGAACTCATGTATCTCTCAAAGAAAACCATGGATGACAGAAGGAGGTGCATCTAGTCCATTATTTCTCTGTGAGAATTGAGTTAGTGTTTTAAAAGGAAACTTCCTGCAACTTAAGTATTTCAAGGTGGAGATTGCCTCTCTTTGTTCCAAACAGTCCAGTTCAGCTGACTTGATGAAACCTATGTATCTCTGAAAAGAAAACAGTGTATGTTAGAAGGAGGAGCATCTCACACTTTCTTTCAATGTAAGAATTGGGGTAGATTTTCAAAAGTATGCTTCCTTCAACTTAGGTTTTTCCAGGTGGATATAGGCTCTCTTGGTTCCAAGTAGGCTTATTAGGCTGAGGTGAAGAAACACATGCATCTCGCCAAAGAAACCCACTTGTGTTAGATGCGGGAAGATGGAGAACATTATTGCCCTCTGAGAACTGAGTTAGATTTGGCAAAGAATACCTCCTGAAACATAGGATTTTCAAGGTGCAGATAGGCTATGTATATTCCAAATTGGCCTTTTCAGCTGAGTTTAAGAAACACATTCATCTCTCAAAAGAAAACCGTTTGTGTCACAAGCAGGAGTATCTAGCACATTGTTTCCCTCTGACAATCGAGTTAGTTCTCGAAAGTAATACCTCCTGCAACTTAGGTTTTTCAAAGTGCAGATGGGCCCTCTTTGTCCCAAACCGGTCTATACCGGTGAGTTGATGAAGCACGTAACTATCTCATTGGAAAACCATCTGTGTTAGAAGCAGGAGCAGCTAACACTTTGTATCCCTCTGAGAACTGAGGTAGGTTTTGAGAGGAACACTTCCTACACACTAGGTTTTTCAAGGTGGAGATAGGCTGTCTTTGTTCCAAATAGGCCTATTTAGCTAAGGTGTAGAAACACATATACGTCACAAAAGACAATGATTTAGGTTAGAAGCAGGAGCACCTAGCACAGTTTTCCTCTGAGAATTGATTTAGATTTTGTAAGGAATACACACTGTCAATGAGAATTTTCAAACAGGAGAAATGCTTATTTGGTTCCAAAGAGGACTGCCCAGCAAATTTGAAGGAACTCTTGTCACTCTCCAAAGAAAACTGTGTATGTTAGATGCCTCAAAACCTAGGGCATAGTTTCCTGTGAGAATTGAGTTACTTTTCAGAGGAATTCCTACCGCCAGTCTGAGTGTCAAGGTGGAGACATGCATATTTTGTTCGAGCTAAGTGGAAGCAGCACATGTATCTCTGGAAAGAAATAAATCTGTGTTTGGAGCAGGAGGACCTAGCACATTGTTTTCCTGTGAGAATTGTGAGAGTTTTTGTCAGAAATACTTCCTGCAACTTTCAGTTTTAAAGGAGAAACATGATCTCTTTGATCCAAATCGGCCTATACAGTGTAGAAGAAAAACCACATCTATGACTCGAAAGATAGCCATCTGTTTTAGGAGCAGAAGCATCGAGCACCGGCACATTGTTTCCCTGTGAGAATTGAGTAAGTCTTTGATAGGAATCCATCCTGCAACTCAGGTTTCTCATGGTGGAGATAGGCTCACTATGTGCTAAGTAGACCCATACCTGTGAGTTGAAGAAACAAATGTATCTCTCCAAAGAAAACCACCTGTGTTAGGAGCTGCAGCAGGTAGCACATTGTTTCCCTGTGAGAATTGAGTTAATTTTTGAAAAGAATAATTCCTGCAGAAAAGGTTTTTCAAGGTGGACTTAGGATCACTTGGTTCCAAATAGGTGTATTGGGCTGAGTCGAAGAGACACATGTATCTGTCAAAAGAAAACCATTTTCTCCGAACCAGGAGTTTCCAGCACTTTGTACTCCTGAACGAATTGAGTTAGTATTTAAAAGGAGTACTTCCTAAAAGTTAGGTTTTTCAATGTGGAGCTAGGCTGTCTTTTTTCCAAATTGTCTTATTTAGCTAAGTTGAAGAAACGCATGTATTTCTTGACCGAAAACTTTCTCTCTTAGAAGCAGGAGAATCTAGCACATTGTTTCCCTGTGAGAACTGACTTAGTTTTTGAAAAGAATTCTTTCTGCAACTTCGGTTTTTCAAAGTGGAGTTTCTTTGTTCCAACTAGGCCTTTTCAGCTCATTTATGAAACACATTTATCTCTCCAAAGGAAAACATCTATCTATGTTGGAAGCTGCAGCTTGTGTGAGATTTGAGTTCGTGTTTAAACGGAATATTGCTGTAACAGGATTTTCACGGTGGACATAGGCTATGTTTATTCCAATTACGCCTCTTCAGCTGAGTTGAAGGAACACATGTATATCCTGAAAGAAAACCATGTGTGTTAGAAGCAGAAGCATCAAGCACATTGATTCCATGTGATATTTGAGTTGGTTTGGAAAGGAATACCTCCTGTCACGTAAGGTCTGCAAGGCAGAAGTAGGGTCTCTTCGTTCCAATAGTGCATTGTAGCTAGTTGAAGAAACAAATGTATCTCTCGACAGAAAATCATATCTGTTAGAAGCAGGAGCATCTAGTAGAGTATTTTTTCCCTGTAAGAATTGAGTTCCTTTGTGGAAGGAACACTTCATGCAACTTCGGATTTTCAAGGATGAGATTGGCACTCTTTGTTCCAAATAGGCCTATTAAGCTAAGTTGAAGAAACACAGGTATCACCCGAAAGAAAATAATCTGTGTTAGAAGCAGGAGGATGTTAAACAATACTTCCCTGTGAAAGTTGAGTTAGTTTTTTAAAGGACTACTTCCAGCACTTAGGTATTTCAAGGTGGAGATGGGCTCTCGTTTTTCACAAGAGGCCTGTTTAGCTGAGTTGGAGAAACCCATGTGTCTCTCAAAAGAAACCCACTTGTGTTAGAAGCAGGAACACCTACAACGTTGTGTCCCAGTGAGAACTGAGTGAGTTTTTGAAGGGAATATTGACTGCAGCTTAGAATTCAAGGTTGAGGTATGCTACGTTTGTTCCTATTCTGTATTTTCAGTTGAGTTGAAGAGACACGTGAATTTCTTGAAAGAAAACCTTCTGTGTTAGAACCAGGCACCTCAAGCCCTTTGATTCCCTGAGGGAGTTGAGTTTCTCCTGAAATGAATACCTTTTCAACGTAAATTTTCCAAGGCAGAGATAGGGTCTCTTTGCCCCAAATAGTCCTATTTACGTAAGTTGAATAAACACATGGAGCTCTAGAAAGAAAGACCATATTTGTTAGAGCATGTGCATGTAGGCCCAATTTGCCCTCTGACAGTTGAGTTAGTTCTGAAAGGAATTCATACACCCAATCCCAGTTTTCAAGGTGAAGAAAGGCTCATTTTGTGCCAAATAGGACTGTCCAGATAACTTGAAGAAACACATGAACTTCTCAAAAGAAATCCATCTATATTAGAAGCACAAGCATCAACCACATTGTTTCACTGTGAGGACGCAGTTAGTGTACTTAAGGCATGTTTTTTGCAACTTAGGATTTTCAGCGTAGAGATAAGCTCTCCTTATTCCAATAGACCTATTCAGCTGACTTCTCAACCACGTGAATCGAACCAGAGAAAACCATCTACGTGGTAAGCCTCAGAATTTAGGTCATTGTTTCCCTGCGAGTACTGACTTAGTTAGTGGAAGGAATTCACATGGCCATCAGAGTTTTCAAGGTGGAGAGTGGCTCATTTTGTTCCAAATAGGCCTCTCCAGACAAGTTGAAGGAACTCATGTATCTCTCAAAGAAAACCATGGATGACAGAAGGAGGTGCATCTAGTCCATTATTTCTCTGTGAGAATTGAGTTAGTGTTTTAAAAGGAAACTTCCTGCAACTTAAGTATTTCAAGGTGGAGATTGCCTCTCTTTGTTCCAAACAGTCCAGTTCAGCTGACTTGATGAAACCTATGTATCTCTGAAAAGAAAACAGTCTATGTTAGAAGGAGGAGCATCTCACACTTTCTTTCAATGTAAGAATTGAGGTAGGTTTTGAAAAGTATGCTTCCTTCAACTTAGGTTTTTCCAGGTGTTTATAGGCTCTCTTGGTTCCAAGTAGGCTTATTAGGCTGAGGTGAAGAAACACATGCATCTCGCCAAAGAAACCAACTTGTGTTAGATGCGGGAAGATGGAGAACATTATTGCCCTCTGAGAACTGAGTTAGATTTGGCAAAGAATACCTCCTGAAACATAGGATTTTCAAGGTGAAGATAGGCTATGTATATTCCAAATTGGCCTTTTCAGCTGAGTTTAAGAAACACATTCATCTCTCAAAAGAAAACCGTTTGTGTCACAAGCAGGAGTATCTAGCACATTGTTTCCCTCTGACAATCGAGTTAGTTCTCGAAAGTAATACCTCCTGCAACTTAGGTTTTTCAAAGTGCAGATGGGCCCTCTTTGTCCCAAACCGGTCTATACCGGTGAGTTGATGAAGCACGTAACTATCTCATTGGAAAACCATCTGTGTTAGAAGCAGGAGCAGCTAACACTTTGTATCCCTCTGAGAACTGAGGTAGGTTTTGAGAGGAACACTTCCTACACACTAGGTTTTTCAAGGTGGAGATAGGCTGTCTTTGTTCCAAATAGGCCTATTTAGCTAAGGTGTAGAAACACATATACGTCACAAAAGACAATGATTTAGGTTAGAAGCAGGAGCACCTAGCACAGTTTTCCTCTGAGAATTGATTTAGATTTTGTAAGGAATACACACTGCCAATGAGAATTTTCAAACAGGAGAAATGCTTATTTGGTTCCAAAGAGGACAGCCCAGCAAATTTGAAGGAACTCTTGTCACTCTCCAAAGAAAACTGTGTATGTTAGATGCCTCAAAACCTAGGGCATAGTTTCCTGTGAGAATTGAGTTACTTTTCAGAGGAATTCCTACCGCCAGTCTGAGTGTCAAGGTGGAGACATGCATATTTTGTTCGAGCTAAGTGGAAGCAGCACATGTATCTCTGGAAAGAAATAAATCTGTGTTTGGAGCAGGAGGACCTAGCACATTGTTTTCCTGTGAGAATTGTGAGAGTTTTTGTCAGAAATACTTCCTGCAACTTTCAGTTTTAAAGGAGAAACATGATCTCTTTGATCCAAATCGGCCTATACAGTGTAGAAGAAAAACCACGTCTATGACTCGAAAGATAGCCATCTGTTTTAGGAGCAGAAGCATCGAGCACCGGCACATTGTTTCCCTGTGAGAATTGAGTAAGTCTTTGATAGGAATCCATCCTGCAACTCAGGTTTCTCATGGTGGAGATAGGCTCACTATGTGCTAAGTAGACCCATACCTGTGAGTTGAAGAAACAAATGTATCTCTCCAAAGAAAACCACCTGTGTTAGGAGCTGCAGCAGGTAGCACATTGTTTCCCTGTGAGAATTGAGTTAATTTTTGAAAAGAATAATTCCTGCAGAAAAGGTTTTTCAAGGTGGACTTAGGATCACTTGGTTCCAAATAGGTGTATTGGGCTGAGTCGAAGAGACACATGTATCTGTCAAAAGAAAACCATTTTCTCCGAACCAGGAGTTTCCAGCACTTTGTACTCCTGAACGAATTGAGTTAGTATTTAAAAGGAGTACTTCCTAAAAGTTAGGTTTTTCAATGTGGAGCTAGGCTGTCTTTTTTCCAAATTGTCTTATTTAGCTAAGTTGAAGAAACGCATGTATTTCTTGACTGAAAACTTTCTCTCTTAGAAGCAGGAGAATCTAGCACATTGTTTCCCTGTGAGAACTGACTTAGTTTTTGAAAAGAATTCTTTCTGCAACTTCGGTTTTTCAAAGTGGAGTTTCTTTGTTCCAACTAGGCCTTTTCAGCTCATTTATGAAACACATTTATCTCTCCAAAGGAAAACATCTATCTATGTTGGAAGCTGCAGCTTGTGTGAGATTTGAGTTCGTGTTTAAACGGAATATTGCTGTAACAGGATTTTCACGGTGGACATAGGCTATGTTTATTCCAATTACGCCTCTTCAGCTGAGTTGAAGGAACACATGTATATCCTGAAAGAAAACCATGTGTGTTAGAAGCAGAAGCATCAAGCACATTGATTCCATGTGATATTTGAGTTGGTTTGGAAAGGAATACCTCCTGTCACGTAAGGTCTGCAAGGCAGAAGTAGGGTCTCTTCGTTCCAATAGTGCATTGTAGCTAGTTGAAGAAACAAATGTATCTCTCGACAGAAAATCATATCTGTTAGAAGCAGGAGCATCTAGTAGAGTATTTTTTCCCTGTAAGAATTGAGTTCCTTTGTGGAAGGAACACTTCATGCAACTTCGGATTTTCAAGGATGAGATTGGCACTCTTTGTTCCAAATAGGCCTATTAAGCTAAGTTGAAGAAACACAGGTATCACCCGAAAGAAAATAATCTGTGTTAGAAGCAGGAGGATGTTAAACAATACTTCCCTGTGAAAGTTGAGTTAGTTTTTTAAAGGACTACTTCCAGCACTTAGGTATTTCAAGGTGGAGATGGGCTCTCGTTTTTCACAAGAGGCCTGTTTAGCTGAGTTGGAGAAACCCATGTGTCTCTCAAAAGAAACCCACTTGTGTTAGAAGCAGGAACACCTACAACGTTGTGTCCCAGTGAGAACTGAGTGAGTTTTTGAAGGGAATATTGACTGCAGCTTAGAATTCAAGGTAGAGATAGGCTACGTTTGTTCCTATTCTGTATTTTCAGTTGAGTTGAAGAGACATGTGAATCTCTTGAAAGAAAACCTTCTGTGTTAGAAGCAGGCACCTCAAGCCCTTTGATTCCCTGAGGGAATTGAGTTTCTTCTGAAATGAATACCTTTTCAACGTAAATTTTCCAAGGCATAGATAGGGTCTCTTTGTCCCAAATAGTCCTATTTACGTAAGTTGAAGAAACACATGGAGCACTAGAAAGAAAGACCATATTTGTTAGAGCATGTGCATGTAGGCCCAATTTGCCCTCTGACAGTTGAGTTAGTTCTGAAAGGAATTCATACACCCAATCCCAGTTTTCAAGGTGAGGAAAGGCTCATTTTGTGCCAAATAGGATTGTCCAGATAACTTGAAGAAACACATGAACTTCTCGAAAGAAATCCATCTATATTAGAAGCACAAGCATCAACCACATTGTTTTACTGTGAGGACGCAGGTAGTGTACTTAAGGCATGTTTTTTGCAACTTAGGATTTTCAGCGTAGAGATAAGCTCTCCTTATTCCAATAGACCTATTCAGCTGACTTCTCAACCACGTGAATCGAACCAGAGAAAACCATCTACGTGGTAAGCCTCAGAATTTAGGTCATTGTTTCCCTGCGAGTACTGACTTAGTTAGTGGAAGGAATTCACATGGCCATCAGAGTTTTCAAGGTGGAGAGTGGCTCATTTTGTTCCAAATAGGCCTCTCCAGACAAGTTGAAGGAACTCATGTATCTCTCAAAGAAAACCATGGATGACAGAAGGAGGTGCATCTAGTCCATTATTTCTCTGTGAGAATTGAGTTAGTGTTTTAAAAGGAAACTTCCTGCAACTTAAGTATTTCAAGTTGGAGATTGCCTCTCTTTGTTCCAAACAGTCCAGTTCAGCTGACTTGATGAAACCCATGTATCTCTGAAAAGAAAACAGTCTATGTTAGAAGGAGGAGCATCTCACACTTTCTTTCAATGTAAGAATTGAGGTAGATTTTGAAAAGAATGCTTCCTTCAACTTAGGTTTTTCCAGGTGGATATAGGCTCTCTTGGTTCCAAGTAGGCTTATTAGGCTGAGGTGAAGAAACACATGCATCTCGCCAAAGAAACCCACTTGTGTTAGATGCGGGAAGATGGAGAACATTATTGCCCTCTGAGAACTGAGTTAGATTTGGCAAAGAATACCTCCTGAAACATAGGATTTTCAAGGTGCAGATAGGCTATGTATATTCCAAATTGGCCTTTTCAGCTGAGTTTAAGAAACACATTCATCTCTCAAAAGAAAACCGTTTGTGTCACAAGCAGGAGTATCTAGCACATTGTTTCCCTCTGACAATCGAGTTAGTTCTCGAAAGGAATACCTCCTGCAACTTAGGTTTTTCAAAGTGCAGATGGGCCCTCTTTGTCCCAAACCGGTCTATACCACTGAGTTGATGAAGCACGTAACTATCTCATTGGAAAACCATCTGTGTTAGAAGCAGGAGCAGCTAACACTTTGTATCCCTCTGAGAACTGAGGTAGGTTTTGAGAGGAACACTTCCTACACACTAGGTTTTTCAAGGTGGAGATAGGCTGTCTTTGTTCCAAATAGGCCTATTTGGCTAAGGTGTAGAAACACATATACGTCACAAAAGACAATGATTTAGGTTAGAAGCAGGAGCACCTAGCACAGTTTTCCTCTGAGAATTGATTTAGATTTTGTAAGGAATACACACTGCCAATGAGAATTTTCAAACAGGAGAAATGCTTATTTGTTTCCAAAGAGGACTGCCCAGCAAATTTGAAGGAACTCTTGTCACTCTCCAAAGAAAACTGTGTATGTTAGATGCCCCAAAACCTAGGGCATAGTTTCCTGTGAGAATTGAGTTACTTTTCAGAGGAATTCCTACCGCCAGTCTGAGTGTCAAGGTGGAGACATGCATATTTTGTTCGAGCTAAGTGGAAGCAGCACATGTATCTCTGGAAAGAAATAAATCTGTGTTTGGAGCAGGAGGACCTAGCACATTGTTTTCCTGTGAGAATTGTGAGAGTTTTTGTCAGAAATACTTCCTGCAACTTTCAGTTTTAAAGGAGAAACATGATCTCTTTGATCCAAATCAGCCTATACAGTGTAGAAGAAAAACAACATCTATGACTCGAAAGATAGCCATCTGTTTTAGGAGCAGAAGCATCGAGCACCGGCACATTGTTTCCCTGTGAGAATTGAGTAAGTCTTTGATAGGAATCCATCCTGCAACTCAGGTTTCTCATGGTGGAGATAGGCTCACTATGTGCTAAGTAGACCCATACCTGTGAGTTGAAGAAACAAATGTATCTCTCCAAAGAAAACCACCTGTGTTAGGAGCTGCAGCAGGTAGCACATTGTTTCCCTGTGAGAATTGAGTTAATTTTTGAAAAGAATAATTCCTGCAGAAAAGGTTTTTCAAGGTGGACTTAGGATCACTTGGTTCCAAATAGGTGTATTGGGCTGAGTCGAAGAGACACATGTATCTGTCAAAAGAAAACCATTTTCTCCGAACCAGGAGTTTCCAGCACTTTGTACTCCTGAACGAATTGAGTTAGTATTTAAAAGGAGTACTTCCTAAAAGTTAGGTTTTTCAATGTGGAGCTAGGCTGTCTTTTTTCCAAATTGTCTTATTTAGCTAAGTTGAAGAAACGCATGTATTTCTTGACCGAAAACTTTCTCTCTTAGAAGCAGGAGAATCTAGCACATTGTTTCCCTGTGAGAACTGACTTAGTTTTTGAAAAGAATTCTTTCTGCAACTTCGGTTTTTCAAAGTGGAGTTTCTTTGTTCCAACTAGGCCTTTTCAGCTCATTTATGAAACACATTTATCTCTCCAAAGGAAAACATCTATCTATGTTGGAAGCTGCAGCTTGTGTGAGATTTGAGTTCGTGTTTAAACGGAATATTGCTGTAACAGGATTTTCACGGTGGACATAGGCTATGTTTATTCCAATTACGCCTCTTCAGCTGAGTTGAAGGAACACATGTATATCCTGAAAGAAAACCATGTGTGTTAGAAGCAGAAGCATCAAGCACATTGATTCCATGTGATATTTGAGTTGGTTTGGAAAGGAATACCTCCTGTCACGTAAGGTCTGCAAGGCAGAAGTAGGGTCTCTTCGTTCCAATAGTGCATTGTAGCTAGTTGAAGAAACAAATGTATCTCTCGACAGAAAATCATATCTGTTAGAAGCAGGAGCATCTAGTAGAGTATTTTTTCCCTGTAAGAATTGAGTTCCTTTGTGGAAGGAACACTTCATGCAACTTCGGATTTTCAAGGATGAGATTGGCACTCTTTGTTCCAAATAGGCCTATTAAGCTAAGTTGAAGAAACACATGTATCACCCGAAAGAAAATAATCTGTGTTAGAAGCAGGAGGATGTTAAACAATACTTCCCTGTGAAAGTTGAGTTAGTTTTTTAAAGGACTATTTCCAGCACTTAGGTATTTCAAGGTGGAGATGGGCTCTCGTTTTTCACAAGAGGCCTGTTTAGCTGAGTTGGAGAAACCCATGTGTCTCTCAAAAGAAACCCACTTGTGTTAGAAGCAGGAACACCTACAACGTTGTGTCCCAGTGAGAACTGAGTGAGTTTTTGAAGGGAATATTGACTGCAGCTTAGAATTCAAGGTTGAGATATGCTACGTTTGTTCCTATTCTGTATTTTAAGTTGAGTTGAAGAGACACGTGAATCTCTTGAAAGAAAACCTTCTGTGTTAGAACCAGGCACCTCAAGCCCTTTGATTCCCTGAGGGAGTTGAGTTTCTTCTGAAATGAATACCTTTTCAACGTAAATTTTCCAAGGCACAGATAGGGTCTCTTTGTCCCAAATAGTCCTATTTATGTAAGTTGAAGAAACACATGGAGCACTAGAAAGAAAGACCATATTTGTTAGAGCATGTGCATGTAGGCCCAATTTGTCCTCTGACAGTTGAGTTAGTTCTGAAAGGAATTCATACAACCAATCCCAGTTTTCAAGGTGAAGAAAGGCTCATTTTGTGCCAAATAGGACTGTCCAGATAACTTGAAGAAACACATGAACTTCTCGAAAGAAATCCATCTATATTAGAAGCACAAGCATCAACCACCTTGTTTTATTGTGAGGACGCAGTTAGTGTACTTAAGGCATATTTTTTGCAACTTAGGATTTTCAGCGTAGAGATAGGCTCTCCTTATTCCAATATACCTATTCAGCTGACTTCTCAACCACGTGAATCGAACCTGAGAAAACCATCTACGTGGTAAGCCTCAGAATTTAGATCATTGTTTCCCTGCGAGTACTGACTTAGTTAGTGGAAGGAATTCACATGGCCATCAGAGTTTTCAAGGGGGAGAGTGGCTCATTTTGTTCCAAATAGGCCTCTCCAGACAAGTTGAAGGAACTCATGTATCTCTCAAAGAAAACCATGGATGATAGAAGGAGGTGCATCTAGTCCATTATTTCTCTGTGAGAATTGAGTTAGTGTTTTAAAAGGAAACTTCCTGCAACTTAAGTATTTCAAGGTGGAGATTGCCTCTCTTTGTTCCAAACAGTCCAGTTCAGCTGACGTGATGAAACCCATGTATCTCTGAAAAGAAAACAGTCTATGTTAGAAGCAGGAGCATCTCACACTTTCTTTCAATGTAAGAATTGAGGTAGATTTTGAAAAGAATGCTTCCTTCAACTTAGGTTTTTCCAGGTGGACATAGGCTCTCTTGGTTCCAAGTAGGCTTATTAGGCTGAGGTGAAGAAACACATGCATCTCGCCAAAGAAACCCACTTGTGTTAGATGCGGGAAGATGGAGAACATTATTGCCCTCTGAGAACTGAGTTAGATTTGGCAAAGAATACCTCCTGAAACATAGGATTTTCAAGGTGCAGATAGGCTATGTATATTCCAAATTGGCCTTTTCAGCTGAGTTTAAGAAACACATTCATCTCTCAAAAGAAAACCGTTTGTGTCACAAGCAGGAGTATCTAGCACATTGTTTCCCTCTGACAATCGAGTTAGTTCTCGAAAGGAATACCTCCTGCAACTTAGGTTTTTCAAAGTGCAGATGGGCCCTCTTTGTCCCAAACCGGTCTATACAGGTGAGTTGATGAAGCACGTAACTATCTCATTGGAAAACCATCTGTGTTAGAAGCAGGAGCAGCTAACACTTTGTATCCCTCTGAGAACTGAGGTAGGTTTTGAGAGGAACACTTCCTACACACTAGGTTTTTCAAGGTGGAGATAGGCTGTCTTTGTTCCAAATAGGCCTATTTAGCTAAGGTGTAGAAACACATATACGTCACAAAAGAGAATGATTTAGGTTAGAAGCAGGAGCACCTAGCCTAGTTTTCCTTTGAGAATTGATTTAGATTTTGTAAGGAATACACACTGCCAATGAGAATTTTCAAACAGGAGAAATGCTTAGTTGGTTCCAAAGAGGACTGCCCAGCAAATTTGAAGGAACTCTTGTCACTCTCCAAAGAAAACTGTGTATGTTAGATGCCTCAAAACCTAGGGCATAGTTTCCTGTGAGAATTGAGTTACTTTTCAGAGGAATTCCTACCGCCAGTCTGAGTGTCAAGGTGGAGACATGCATATTTTGTTCGAGCTAAGTGGAAGCAGCACATGTATCTCTGGAAAGAAATAAATCTGTGTTTGGAGCAGGAGGACCTAGCACATTGTTTTCCTGTGAGAATTGTGAGAGTTTTTGTCAGAAATACTTCCTGCAACTTTCAGTTTTAAAGGAGAAACATGATCTCTTTGATCCAAATCGGCCTATACAGTGTAGAAGAAAAACCACATCTATGACTCGAAAGATAGCCATCTGTTTTAGGAGCAGAAGCATCGAGCACCAGCACATTGTTTCCCAGTGAGAATTGAGTAAGTCTTTGATAGGAATCCATCCTGCAACTCAGGTTTCTCATGGTGGAGATAGGCTCACTATGTGCTAAGTAGACCCATACCTGTGAGTTGAGGAAACAAATGTATCTCTCCAAAGAAAACCATCCTGTGTTAGGAGCTGCAGCAGGTAGCACATTGTTTCCCTGTGAGAATTGAGTTAATTTTTGAAAAGAATAATTCCTGCAGAAAAGGTTTTTCAAGGTGGAATTAGGATCACTTGGTTCCAAATAGGTGTATTGGGCTGAGTCGAAGAGACACATGTATCTGTCAAAAGAAAACCATTTTCTCCGAACCAGGAGTTTCCAGCACTTTGTACTCCTGAACGAATTGAGTTAGTATTTAAAAGGAGTACTTCCTAAAAGTTAGGTTTTTCAATGTGGAGCTAGGCTGTCTTTTTTCCAAATTGTCTTATTTAGCTAAGTTGAAGAAACGCATGTATTTCTTGACCGAAAACTTTCTCTCTTAGAAGCAGGAGAATCTAGCACATTGTTTCCCTGTGAGAACTGACTTAGTTTTTGAAAAGAATTCTTTCTGCAACTTCGGTTTTTCAAAGTGGAGTTTCTTTGTTCCAACTAGGCCTTTTCAGCTCATTTATGAAACACATTTATCTCTCCAAAGGAAAACATCTATCTATGTTGGAAGCTGCAGCTTGTGTGAGATTTGAGTTCGTGTTTAAACGGAATATTGCTGTAACAGGATTTTCACGGTGGACATAGGCTATGTTTATTCCAATTACGCCTCTTCAGCTGAGTTGAAGGAACACATGTATATCCTGAAAGAAAACCATGTGTGTTAGAAGCAGAAGCATCAAGCACATTGATTCCATGTGATATTTGAGTTGGTTTGGAAAGGAATACCTCCTGTCACGTAAGGTCTGCAAGGCAGAAGTAGGGTCTCTTCGTTCCAATAGTGCATTGTAGCTAGTTGAAGAAACAAATGTATCTCTCGACAGAAAATCATATCTGTTAGAAGCAGGAGCATCTAGTAGAGTATTTTTTCCCTGTAAGAATTGAGTTCCTTTGTGGAAGGAACACTTCATGCAACTTCGGATTTTCAAGGATGAGATTGGCACTCTTTGTTCCAAATAGGCCTATTAAGCTAAGTTGA
Source organism: Castor canadensis (assembly GCF_047511655.1). Taxonomy (NCBI): domain Eukaryota; kingdom Metazoa; phylum Chordata; class Mammalia; order Rodentia; family Castoridae; genus Castor; species Castor canadensis. The sequence continues at coordinate 27,350,241 of NC_133402.1, read as the reverse complement.
AGAAACACATGTATCACCCGAAAGAAAATAATCTGTGTTAGAAGCAGGAGGATGTTAAACAATACTTCCCTGTGAAAGTTGAGTTAGTTTTTTAAAGGACTACTTCCAGCACTTAGGTATTTCAAGGTGGAGATGGGCTCTCGTTTTTCACAAGAGGCCTGTTTAGCTGAGTTGGAGAAACCCATGTGTCTCTCAAAAGAAACCCACTTGTGTTAGAAGCAGGAACACCTACAACGCTGTGTCCCAGTGAGAACTGAGTGAGTTTTTGAAGGGAATATTGACTGCAGCTTAGAATTCAAGGTAGAGATAGGCTACGTTTGTTCCTATTCTGTATTTTCAGTTGAGTTGAAGAGACATGTGAATCTCTTGAAAGAAAACCTTCTGTGTTAGAAGCAGGCACCTCAAGCCCTTTGATTCCCTGAGGGAATTGAGTTTCTTCTGAAATGAATACCTTTTCAACGTAAATTTTCCAAGGCACAGATAGGGTCTCTTTGCCCCAAATAGTCCTATTTACGTAAGTTGAAGAAGCACATGGAGCACTAGAAAGAAAGACCATATTTGTTAGAGCATGTGCATGTAGGCCCAATTTGCCCTCTGACAGTTGAGTTAGTTCTGAAAGGAATTCATACACCCAATCCCAGTTTTCAAGGTGAAGAAAGGCTCATTTTCTGCCAAATAGGACTGTCCAGATAACTTGAAGAAACACATGAACTTCTCGAAAGAAATCCATCTATATTAGAAGCACAAGCATCAACCACCTTGTTTTACTGTGAGGACGCAGTTAGTGTACTTAAGGCATATTTTTTGCAACTTAGGATTTTCAGCGTAGAGATAAGCTCTCCTTATTCCAATAGACCTATTCAGCTGACTTCACAAGCACGTGAATCGAACCAGAGAAAACCATCTACGTGGTAAGCCTCAGAATTTAGGTCATTGTTTCCCTGCGAGTACTGACTTAGTTAGTGGAAGGAATTCACATGGCCATCAGAGTTTTCAAGGGGGAGAGTGGCTCATTTTGTTCCAAATAGGCCTCTCCAGACAAGTTGAAGGAACTCATGTATCTCTCAAAGAAAACCATGGATGATAGAAGGAGGTGCATCTAGTCCATTATTTCTCTGTGAGAATTGAGTTAGTGTTTTAAAAGGAAACTTCCTGCAACTTAAGTATTTCAAGGTGGAGATTGCCTCTCTTTGTTCCAAACAGTCCAGTTCAGCTGACTTGATGAAACCCATGTATCTCTGAAAAGAAAACAGTCTATGTTAGAAGCAGGAACATCTCACACTTTCTTTCAATCTAAGAATTGAGGTAGATTTTGAAAAGAATGCTTCCTTCAACTTAGGTTTTTCCAGGTGGACATAGGCTCTCTTGGTTCCAAATAGGATTATTAGGCTGAGGTGAAGAAACACATGCATCTCGCCAAAGAAACCCACTTGTGTTAGATGCGGGAAGATGGAGAACATTATTGCCCTCTGAGAACTGAGTTAGATTTGGCAAAGAATACCTCCTGAAACATAGGATTTTCAAGGTGCAGATAGGCTATGTATATTCCAAATTGGCCTTTTCAGCTGAGTTTAAGAAACACATTCATCTCTCAAAAGAAAACCGTTTGTGTCACAAGCAGGAGTATCTAGCACATTGTTTCCCTCTGACAATCGAGTTAGTTCTCGAAAGGAATACCTCCTGCAACTTAGGTTTTTCAAAGTGCAGATGGGCCCTCTTTGTCCCAAACCGGTCTATACCGGTGAGTTGATGAAGCACGTAACTATCTCATTGGAAAACCATCTGTGTTAGAAGCAGGAGCAGCTAACACTTTGTATCCCTCTGAGAACTGAGGTAGGTTTTGAGAGGAACACTTCCTACACACTAGGTTTTTCAAGGTGGAGATAGGCTGTCTTTGTTCCAAATAGGCCTATTTAGCTAAGGTGTAGAAACACATATACGTCACAAAAGACAATGATTTAGGTTAGAAGCAGGAGCACCTAGCACAGTTTTCCTCTGAGAATTGATTTAGATTTTGTAAGGAATACACACTGCCAATGAGAATTTTCAAACAGGAGAAATGCTTAGTTGGTTCCAAAGAGGACTGCCCAGCAAATTTGAAGGAACTCTTGTCACTCTCCAAAGAAAACTGTGTATGTTAGATGCCTCAAAACCTAGGGCATAGTTTCCTGTGAGAATTGAGTTACTTTTCAGAGGAATTCCTACCGCCAGTCTGAGTGTCAAGGTGGAGACATGCATATTTTGTTCGAGCTAAGTGGAAGCAGCACATGTATCTCTGGAAAGAAATAAATCTGTGTTTGGAGCAGGAGGACCTAGCACATTGTTTTCCTGTGAGAATTGTGAGAGTTTTTGTCAGAAATACTTCCTGCAACTTTCAGTTTTAAAGGAGAAACATGATCTCTTTGATCCAAATCGGCCTATACAGTGTAGAAGAAAAACCACATCTATGACTCGAAAGATAGCCATCTGTTTTAGGAGCAGAAGCATCGAGCACCGGCACATTGTTTCCCTGTGAGAATTGAGTAAGTCTTTGATAGGAATCCATCCTGCAACTCAGGTTTCTCATGGTGGAGATAGGCTCACTATGTGCTAAGTAGAAACATACCTGTGAGTTGAAGAAACAAATGTATCTCTCCAAAGAAAACCACCTGTGTTAGGAGCTGCAGCAGGTAGCACATTGTTTCCCTGTGAGAATTGAGTTAATTTTTGAAAAGAATAATTCCTGCAGAAAAGGTTTTTCAAGGTGGACTTAGGATCACTTGGTTCCAAATAGGTGTATTGGGCTGAGTCGAAGAGACACATGTATCTGTCAAAAGAAAACCATTTTCTCCGAACCAGGAGTTTCCAGCACTTTGTACTCCTGAACGAATTGAGTTAGTATTTAAAACGAGTACTTCCTAAAAGTTAGGTTTTTCAATGTGGAGCTAGGCTGTCTTTTGTCCAAATTGTCTTATTTAGCTAAGTTGAAGAAACGCATGCATTTCTTGACCGAAAACTTTCTCTCTTAGAAGCAGGAGAATCTAGCACATTGTTTCCCTGTGAGAACTGACTTAGTTTTTGAAAAGAATTCTTTCTGCAACTTCGGTTTTTCAAAGTGGAGTTTCTTTGTTCCAACTAGGCCTTTTCAGCTCATTTATGAAACACATTTATCTCTCCAAAGGAAAACATCTATCTATGTTGGAAGCTGCAGCTTGTGTGAGATTTGAGTTCGTGTTTAAACGGAATATTGCTGTAACAGGATTTTCACGGTGGACATAGGCTATGTTTATTCCAATCACGCCTCTTCAGCTGAGTTGAAGGAACACATGTATATCCTGAAAGAAAACCATGTGTGTTAGAAGCAGAAGCATCAAGCACATTGATTCCATGTGATATTTGAGTTGGTTTGGAAAGGAATACCTCCTGTCACGTAAGGTCTGCAAGGCAGAAGTAGGGTCTCTTCGTTCCAATAGTGCATTGTAGCTAGTTTAAGAAACAAATGTATCTCTCGACAGAAAATCATATCTGTTAGAAGCAGGAGCATCTAGTAGAGTATTTTTTCCCTGTAAGAATTGAGTTCCTTTGTGGAAGGAACACTTCATGCAACTTCGGATTTTCAAGGATGAGATTGGCACTCTTTGTTCCAAATAGGCCTATTAAGGTAAGTTGAAGAAACACAGGTATCACCCGAAAGAAAATAATCTGTGTTAGAAGCAGGAGGATGTTAAACAATACTTCCCTGTGAAAGTTGAGTTAGTTTTTTAAAGGACTACTTCCAGCACTTAGGTATTTCAAGGTGGAGATGGGCTCTCGTTTTTCACAAGAGGCCTGTTTAGCTGAGTTGGAGAAACCCATGTGTCTCTCAAAAGAAACCCACTTGTGTTAGAAGCAGGAACACCTACAACGTTGTGTCCCAGTGAGAACTGAGTGAGTTTTTGAAGGGAATATTGACTGCAGCTTAGAATTCAAGGTAGAGATAGGCTACGTTGGTTCCTATTCTGTATTTTCAGTTGAGTTGAAGAGACATGTGAATCTCTTGAAAGAAAACCTTCTGTGTTAGAAGCAGGCACCTCAAGCCCTTTGATTCCCTGAGGGAATTGAGTTTCTTCTGAAATGAATACCTTTTCAACGTAAATTTTCCAAGGCACAGATAGGGTCTCTTTGCCCCAAATAGTCCTATTTACGTAAGTTGAAGAAACACATGGAGCACTAGAAAGAAAGACCATATTTGTTAGAGCATGTGCATGTAGGCCCAATTTGCCCTCTGACAGTTGAGTTAGTTCTGAAAGGAATTCATACACCCAATCCCAGATTTCAAGGTGAAGAAAGGCTCATTTTCTGCCAAATAGGACTGTCCAGATAACTTGAAGAAACACATGAACTTCTCGAAAGAAATCCATCTATATTAGAAGCACAAGCATCAACCACATTGTTTTACTGTGAGGACGCAGTTAGTGTACTTAAGGCATATTTTTTGCAACTTAGGATTTTCAGCGTAGAGATAAGCTCTCCTTATTCCAATAGACCTATTCAGCTGACTTCTCAACCACGTGAATCGAACCAGAGAAAACCATCTACGTGGTAAGCCTCAGAATTTAGGTCATTGTTTCCCTGCGAGTACTGACTTAGTTAGTGGAAGGAATTCACATGGCCATCAGAGTTTTCAAGGGGGAGAGTGGCTCATTTTGTTCCAAATAGGCCTCTCCAGACAAGTTGAAGGAACTCATGTATCTCTCAAAGAAAACCATGGATGATAGAAGGAGGTGCATCTAGTCCATTATTTCTCTGTGAGAATTGAGTTAGTGTTTTAAAAGGAAACTTCCTGCAACTTAAGTATTTCAAGGTGGAGATTGCCTCTCTTTGTTCCAAACAGTCCAGTTCAGCTGACTTGATGAAACCCATGTATCTCTGAAAAGAAAACAGTCTATGTTAGAAGCAGGAGCATCTCACACTTTCTTTCAATGTAAGAATTGAGGTAGATTTTGAAAAGAATGCTTCCTTCAACTTAGGTTTTTCCAGGTGGACATAGGCTCTCTTGGTTCCAAGTAGGCTTATTAGGCTGAGGTGAAGAAACACATGCATCTCGCCAAAGAAACCCACTTGTGTTAGATGCGGGAAGACGGAGAACATTATTGCCCTCTGAGAACTCAGTTAGATTTGGCAAAGAATACCTCCTGAAACATAGGATTTTCAAGGTGCAGATAGGCTGTGTATATTCCAAATTGGCCTTTTCAGCTGAGTTTAAGAAACACATTCATCTCTCAAAAGAAAACCGTTTGTGTCACAAGCAGGAGTATCTAGCACATTGTTTCCCTCTGACAATCGAGTTAGTTCTCGAAAGTAATACCTCCTGCAACTTAGGTTTTTCAAAGTGCAGATGGGCCCTCTTTGTCCCAAACCGGTCTATACCGGTGAGTTGATGAAGCACGTAACTATCTCATTGGAAAACCATCTGTGTTAGAAGCAGGAGCAGCTAACACTTTGTATCCCTCTGAGAACTGAGGTAGGTTTTGAGAGGAACACTTCCTACACACTAGGTTTTTCAAGGTGGAGATAGGCTGTCTTTGTTCCAAATAGGCCTATTTAGCTAAGGTGTAGAAACACATATACGTCACAAAAGACAATGATTTAGGTTAGAAGCAGGAGCACCTAGCACAGTTTTCCTCTGAGAATTGATTTAGATTTTGTAAGGAATACACACTGCCAATGAGAATTTTCAAACAGGAGAAATGCTTATTTGGTTCCAAAGAGGACTGCCCAGCAAATTTGAAGGAACTCTTGTCACTCTCCAAAGAAAACTGTGTATGTTAGATGCCTCAAAACCTAGGGCATAGTTTCCTGTGAGAATTGAGTTACTTTTCAGAGGAATTCCTACCGCCAGTCTGAGTGTCAAGGTGGAGACATGCATATTTTGTTCGAGCTAAGTGGAAGCAGCACATGTATCTCTGGAAAGAAATAAATCTGTGTTTGGAGCAGGAGGACCTAGCACATTGTTTTCCTGTAAGAATTGTGAGAGTTTTTGTCAGAAATACTTCCTGCAACTTTCAGTTTTAAAGGAGAAACATGATCTCTTTGATCCAAATCGGCCTATACAGTGTAGAAGAAAAACCATATCTATGACTCGAAAGATAGCCATCTGTTTTAGGAGCAGAAGCATCGAGCACCAGCACATTGTTTCCCTGTGAGAATTGAGTAAGTCTTTGATAGGAATCCATCCTGCAACTCAGGTTTCTCATGGTGGAGATAGGCTCACTATGTGCTAAGTAGACCCATACCTGTGAGTTGAAGAAACAAATGTATCTCTCCAAAGAAAACCACCTGTGTTAGGAGCTGCAGCAGGCAGCACATTGTTTCCCTGTGAGAATTGAGTTAATTTTTGAAAAGAATAATTCCTGCAGAAAAGGTTTTTCAAGGTGGACTTAGGATCACTTGGTTCCAAATAGGTGTATTGGGCTGAGTCGAAGAGACACATGTATCTGTCAAAAGAAAACCATTTTCTCCGAACCAGGAGTTTCCAGCACTTTGTACTCCTGAACGAATTGAGTTAGTATTTAAAAGGAGTACTTCCTAAAAGTTAGGTTTTTCAATGTGGAGCTAGGCTGTCTTTTTTCCAAATTGTCTTATTTAGCTAAGTTGAAGAATAGCATGTATTTCTTGACCGAAAACTTTCTCTCTTAGAAGCAGGAGAATCTAACACATTGTTTCCCTGTGAGAACTGACTTAGGTTTTGAAAAGAATTCTTTCTGCAACTTCGGTTTTTCAAAGTGGAGTTTCTTTGTTCCAACTAGGCCTTTTCAGCTCATTTATGAAACACATTTATCTCTCCAAAGGAAAACATCTATCTATGTTGGAAGCTGCAGCTTGTGTGAGATTTGAGTTCGTGTTTAAACGGAATATTGCTGTAACAGGATTTTCACGGTAGACATAGGCTATGTTTATTCCAATTACGCCTCTTCAGCTGAGTTGAAGGAACACATGTATATCCTGAAAGAAAACCATGTGTGTTAGAAGCAGAAGCATCAAGCACATTGATTCCATTTGACATTTGAGTTGGTTTGGAAAGGAATACCTCCTGTCACGTAAGGTCTGCAAGGCAGAAGTAGGGTCTCTTCGTTCCAATAGTGCATTGTAGCTAGTTGAAGAAACAAATGTATCTCTCGACAGAAAATCATATCTGTTAGAAGCAGGAGCATCTAGTAGAGTATTTTTTCCCTGTAAGAATTGAGTTCCTTTGTGGAAGGAACACTTCATGCAACTTCGGATTTTCAAGGATGAGATTGGCACTCTTTGTTCCAAATAGGCCTATTAAGCTAAGTTGAAGAAACACAGGTATCACCCGAAAGAAAATAATCTGTGTTAGAAGCAGGAGGATGTTAAACAATACTTCCCTGTGAAAGTTGAGTTAGTTTTTTAAAGGACTACTTCCAGCACTTAGGTATTTCAAGGTGGAGATGGGCTCTCGTTTTTCACAAGAGGCCTGTTTAGCTGAGTTGGAGAAACCCATGTGTCTCTCAAAAGAAACCCACTTGTGTTAGAAGCAGGAACACCTACAACGTTGTGTCCCAGTGAGAACTGAGTGAGTTTTTGAAGGGAATATTGACTGCAGCTTAGAATTCAAGGTAGAGATAGGCTACGTTTGTTCCTATTCTGTATTTTCAGTTGAGTTGAAGAGACATGTGAATCTCTTGAAAGAAAACCTTCTGTGTTAGAAGCAGGCACCTCAAGCCCTTTGATTCCCTGAGGGAATTGAGTTTCTTCTGAAATGAATACCTTTTCAACGTAAATTTTCCAAGGCACAGATAGGGTCTCTTTGCCCCAAATAGTCCTATTTACGTAAGTTGAAGAAACACATGGAGCACTAGAAAGAAAGACCATATTTGTTAGAGCATGTGCATGTAGGCCCAATTTGCCCTCTGACAGTTGAGTTAGTTCTGAAAGGAATTCATACACCCAATCCCAGTTTTCAAGGTGAAGAAAGGCTCATTTTGTGCCAAATAGGACTGTCCAGATAACTTGAAGAAACACATGAACTTCTCGAAAGAAATCCATCTATATTAGAAGCACAAGCATCAACCACATTGTTTTACTGTGAGGACGCAGTTAGTGTACTTAAGGCATATTTTTTGCAACTTAGGATTTTCAGCATAGAGATAAGCTCTCCTTATTCCAATACACCTATTCAGCTGACTTCTCAACCACGTGAATCGAACCAGAGAAAACCATCTACGTGGTAAGCCTCAGAATTTAGGTCATTGTTTCCCTGCGAGTACTGACTTAGTTAGTGGAAGGAATTCACATGGCCATCAGAGTTTTCAAGGGGGAGAGTGGCTCATTTTGTTCCAAATAGGCCTCTCCAGACAAGTTGAAGGAACTCATGTATCTCTCAAAGAAAACCATGGATGACAGAAGGAGGTGCATCTAGTCCATTATTTCTCTGTGAGAATTGAGTTAGTGTTTTAAAAGGAAACTTCCTGCAACTTAAGTATTTCAAGTTGGAGATTGCCTCTCTTTGTTCCAAACAGTCCAGTTCAGCTGACTTGATGAAACCCATGTATCTCTGAAAAGAAAACAGTCTATGTTAGAAGCAGGAGCATCTCACACTTTCTTTCAATGTAAGAATTGAGGTAGATTTTGCAAAGAATGCTTCCTTCAACTTAGGTTTTTCCAGGTGGATATAGGCTCTCTTGGTTCCAAGTAGGCTTATTAGGCTGAGGTGAAGAAACACATGCATCTCGCCAAAGAAACCCACTTGTGTTAGATGCGGGAAGATGGAGAACATTATTGCCCTCTGAGAACTGAGTTAGTTTTGGCAAAGAATACCTCCTGAAACATAGGATTTTCAAGGTGCAGATAGGCTATGTATATTCCAAATTGGCCTTTTCAGCTGAGTTTAAGAAACACATTCATCTCTCAAAAGAAAAGCGTTTGTGTCACAAGCAGGAGTATCTAGCACATTGTTTCCCTCTGACAATCGAGTTAGTTCTCGAAAGTAATACCTCCTGCAACTTAGGTTTTTCAAAGTGCAGATGGGCCCTCTTTGTCCCAAACCGGTCTATACCGGTGAGTTGATGAAGCACGTAACTATCTCATTGGAAAACCATCTGTGTTAGAAGCAGGAGCAGCTAACACTTTGTATCCCTCTGAGAACTGAGGTAGGTTTTGAGAGGAACACTTCCTACACACTAGGTTTTTCAAGGTGGAGATAGGCTGTCTTTGTTCCAAATAGGCCTATTTAGCTAAGGTGTAGAAACACATATACGTCACAAAAGACAATGATTTAGGTTAGAAGCAGGAGCACCTAGCACAGTTTTCCTCTGAGAATTGATTTAGATTTTGTAAGGAATACACACTGCCAATGAGAATTTTCAAACAGGAGAAATGCTTATTTGGTTCCAAAGAGGACTGCCCAGCAAATTTGAAGGAACTCTTGTCACTCTCCAAAGAAAACTGTGTATGTTAGATGCCTCAAAACCTAGGGCATAGTTTCCTGTGAGAATTGAGTTACTTTTCAGAGGAATTCCTACCGCCAGTCTGAGTGTCAAGGTGGAGACATGCATATTTTGTTCGAGCTAAGTGGAAGCAGCACATGTATCTCTGGAAAGAAATAAATCTGTGTTTGGAGCAGGAGGACCTAGCACATTGTTTTCCTGTAAGAATTGTGAGAGTTTTTGTCAGAAATACTTCCTGCAACTTTCAGTTTTAAAGGAGAAACATGATCTCTTTGATCCAAATCGGCCTATACAGTGTAGAAGAAAAACCATATCTATGACTCGAAAGATAGCCATCTGTTTTAGGAGCAGAAGCATCGAGCACCAGCACATTGTTTCCCTGTGAGAATTGAGTAAGTCTTTGATAGGAATCCATCCTGCAACTCAGGTTTCTCATGGTGGAGATAGGCTCACTATGTGCTAAGTAGACCCATACCTGTGAGTTGAAGAAACAAATGTATCTCTCCAAAGAAATCCACCTGTGTTAGGAGCTGCAGCAGGCAGCACATTGTTTCCCTGTGAGAATTGAGTTAATTTTTGAAAAGAATAATTCCTGCAGAAAAGGTTTTTCAAGGTGGACTTAGGATCACTTGGTTCCAAATAGGTGTATTGGGCTGAGTCGAAGAGACACATGTATCTGTCAAAAGAAAACCATTTTCTCCGAACCAGGAGTTTCCAGCACTTTGTACTCCTGAACGAATTGAGTTAGTATTTAAAAGGAGTACTTCCTAAAAGTTAGGTTTTTCAATGTGGAGCTAGGCTGTCTTTTTTCCAAATTGTCTTATTTAGCTAAGTTGAAGAATAGCATGTATTTCTTGACCGAAAACTTTCTCTCTTAGAAGCAGGAGAATCTAACACATTGTTTCCCTGTGAGAACTGACTTAGGTTTTGAAAAGAATTCTTTCTGCAACTTCGGTTTTTCAAAGTGGAGTTTCTTTGTTCCAACTAGGCCTTTTCAGCTCATTTATGAAACACATTTATCTCTCCAAAGGAAAACATCTATCTATGTTGGAAGCTGCAGCTTGTGTGAGATTTGAGTTCGTGTTTAAACGGAATATTGCTGTAACAGGATTTTCACGGTAGACATAGGCTATGTTTATTCCAATTACGCCTCTTCAGCTGAGTTGAAGGAACACATGTATATCCTGAAAGAAAACCATGTGTGTTAGAAGCAGAAGCATCAAGCACATTGATTCCATTTGACATTTGAGTTGGTTTGGAAAGGAATACCTCCTGTCACGTAAGGTCTGCAAGGCAGAAGTAGGGTCTCTTCGTTCCAATAGTGCATTGTAGCTAGTTGAAGAAACAAATGTATCTCTCGACAGAAAATCATATCTGTTAGAAGCAGGAGCATCTAGTAGAGTATTTTTTCCCTGTAAGAATTGAGTTCCTTTGTGGAAGGAACACTTCATGCAACTTCGGATTTTCAAGGATGAGATTGGCACTCTTTGTTCCAAATAGGCCTATTAAGCTAAGTTGAAGAAACACAGGTATCACCCGAAAGAAAATAATCTGTGTTAGAAGCAGGAGGATGTTAAACAATACTTCCCTGTGAAAGTTGAGTTAGTTTTTTAAAGGACTACTTCCAGCACTTAGGTATTTCAAGGTGGAGATGGGCTCTCGTTTTTCACAAGAGGCCTGTTTAGCTGAGTTGGAGAAACCCATGTGTCTCTCAAAAGAAACCCACTTGTGTTAGAAGCAGGAACACCTACAACGTTGTGTCCCAGTGAGAACTGAGTGAGTTTTTGAAGGGAATATTGACTGCAGCTTAGAATTCAAGGTAGAGATAGGCTACGTTTGTTCCTATTCTGTATTTTCAGTTGAGTTGAAGAGACATGTGAATCTCTTGAAAGAAAACCTTCTGTGTTAGAAGCAGGCACCTCAAGCCCTTTGATTCCCTGAGGGAATTGAGTTTCTTCTGAAATGAATACCTTTTCAACGTAAATTTTCCAAGGCACAGATAGGGTCTCTTTGCCCCAAATAGTCCTATTTACGTAAGTTGAAGAAACACATGGAGCACTAGAAAGAAAGACCATATTTGTTAGAGCATGTGCATGTAGGCCCAATTTGCCCTCTGACAGTTGAGTTAGTTCTGAAAGGAATTCATACACCCAATCCCAGTTTTCAAGGTGAAGAAAGGCTCATTTTGTGCCAAATAGGACTGTCCAGATAACTTGAAGAAACACATGAACTTCTCGAAAGAAATCCATCTATATTAGAAGCACAAGCATCAACCACATTGTTTTACTGTGAGGACGCAGTTAGTGTACTTAAGGCATATTTTTTGCAACTTAGGATTTTCAGCATAGAGATAAGCTCTCCTTATTCCAATACACCTATTCAGCTGACTTCTCAACCACGTGAATCGAACCAGAGAAAACCATCTACGTGGTAAGCCTCAGAATTTAGGTCATTGTTTCCCTGCGAGTACTGACTTAGTTAGTGGAAGGAATTCACATGGCCATCAGAGTTTTCAAGGGGGAGAGTGGCTCATTTTGTTCCAAATAGGCCTCTCCAGACAAGTTGAAGGAACTCATGTATCTCTCAAAGAAAACCATGGATGACAGAAGGAGGTGCATCTAGTCCATTATTTCTCTGTGAGAATTGAGTTAGTGTTTTAAAAGGAAACTTCCTGCAACTTAAGTATTTCAAGTTGGAGATTGCCTCTCTTTGTTCCAAACAGTCCAGTTCAGCTGACTTGATGAAACCCATGTATCTCTGAAAAGAAAACAGTCTATGTTAGAAGCAGGAGCATCTCACACTTTCTTTCAATGTAAGAATTGAGGTAGATTTTGAAAAGAATGCTTCCTTCAACTTAGGTTTTTCCAGGTGGATATAGGCTCTCTTGGTTCCAAGTAGGCTTATTAGGCTGAGGTGAAGAAACACATGAATCTCGCCAAAGAAACCCACTTGTGTTAGATGCGGGAAGATGGAGAACATTATTGCCCTCTGAGAACTGAGTTAGTTTTGGCAAAGAATACCTCCTGAAACATAGGATTTTCAAGGTGCAGATAGGCTATGTATATTCCAAATTGGCCTTTTCAGCTGAGTTTAAGAAACACATTCATCTCTCAAAAGAAAACCGTTTGTGTCACAAGCAGGAGTATCTAGCACATTGTTTCCCTCTGACAATCGAGTTAGTTCTCGAAAGGAATACCTCCTGCAACTTAGGTTTTTCAAAGTGCAGATGGGCCCTCTTTGTCCCAAACCGGTCTATACAGGTGAGTTGATGAAGCACGTAACTATCTCATTGGAAAACCATCTGTGTTAGAAGCAGGAGCAGCTAACACTTTGTATCCCTCTGAGAACTGAGGTAGGTTTTGAGAGGAACACTTCCTACACACTAGGTTTTTCAAGGTGGAGATAGGCTGTCTTTGTTCCAAATAGGCCTATTTAGCTAAGGTGTAGAAACACATATACGTCACAAAAGACAATGATTTAGGTTAGAAGCAGGAGCACCTAGCACAGTTTTCCTCTGAGAATTGATTTAGATTTTGTAAGGAATACACACTGCCAATGAGAATTTTCAAAGAGGAGAAATGCTTATTTGGTTCCAAAGAGGACTGCCCAGCAAATTTGAAGGAACTCTTGTCACTCTCCAAAGAAAACTGTGTATGTTAGATGCCTCAAAACCTAGGGCATAGTTTCCTGTGAGAATTGAGTTACTTTTCAGAGGAATTCCTACCGCCAGTCTGAGTGTCAAGGTGGAGACATGCATATTTTGTTCGAGCTAAGTGGAAGCAGCACATGTATCTCTGGAAAGAAATAAATCTGTGTTTGGAGCAGGAGGACCTAGCACATTGTTTTCCTGTAAGAATTGTGAGAGTTTTTGTCAGAAATACTTCCTGCAACTTTCAGTTTTAAAGGAGAAACATGATCTCTTTGATCCAAATCGGCCTATACAGTGTAGAAGAAAAACCATATCTATGACTCGAAAGATAGCCATCTGTTTTAGGAGCAGAAGCATCGAGCACCAGCACATTGTTTCCCTGTGAGAATTGAGTAAGTCTTTGATAGGAATCCATCCTGCAACTCAGGTTTCTCATGGTGGAGATAGGCTCACTATGTGCTAAGTAGACCCATACCTGTGAGTTGAAGAAACAAATGTATCTCTCCAAAGAAAACCACCTGTGTTAGGAGCTGCAGCAGGCAGCACATTGTTTCCCTGTGAGAATTGAGTTAATTTTTGAAAAGAATAATTCCTGCAGAAAAGGTTTTTCAAGGTGGACTTAGGATCACTTGGTTCCAAATAGGTGTATTGGGCTGAGTCGAAGAGACACATGTATCTGTCAAAAGAAAACCATTTTCTCCGAACCAGGAGTTTCCAGCACTTTGTACTCCTGAACGAATTGAGTTAGTATTTAAAAGGAGTACTTCCTAAAAGTTAGGTTTTTCAATGTGGAGCTAGGCTGTCTTTTTTCCAAATTGTCTTATTTAGCTAAGTTGAAGAATAGCATGTATTTCTTGACCGAAAACTTTCTCTCTTAGAAGCAGGAGAATCTAACACATTGTTTCCCTGTGAGAACTGACTTAGGTTTTGAAAAGAATTCTTTCTGCAACTTCGGTTTTTCAAAGTGGAGTTTCTTTGTTCCAACTAGGCCTTTTCAGCTCATTTATGAAACACATTTATCTCTCCAAAGGAAAACATCTATCTATGTTGGAAGCTGCAGCTTGTGTGAGATTTGAGTTCGTGTTTAAACGGAATATTGCTGTAACAGGATTTTCACGGTGGACATAGGCTATGTTTATTCCAATTACGCCTCTTCAGCTGAGTTGAAGGAACACATGTATATCCTGAAAGAAAACCATGTGTGTTAGAAGCAGAAGCATCAAGCACATTGATTCCATTTGACATTTGAGTTGGTTTGGAAAGGAATACCTCCTGTCACGTAAGGTCTGCAAGGCAGAAGTAGGGTCTCTTCGTTCCAATAGTGCATTGTAGCTAGTTGAAGAAACAAATGTATCTCTCGACAGAAAATCATATCTGTTAGAAGCAGGAGCATCTAGAGTATTTTTTCCCTGTAAGAATTGAGTTCCTTTGTGGAAGGAACACTTCATGCAACTTCGGATTTTCAAGGATGAGATTGGCACTCTTTGTTCCAAATAGGCCTATTAAGCTAAGTTGAAGAAACACAGGTATCACCCGAAAGAAAATAATCTGTGTTAGAAGCAGGAGGATGTTAAACAATACTTCCCTGTGAAAGTTGAATTAGTTTTTTAAAGGACTACTTCCAGCACTTAGGTATTTCAAGGTGGAGATGGGCTCTCGTTTTTCACAAGAGGCCTGTTTAGCTGAGTTGGAGAAACCCATGTGTCTCTCAAAAGAAACCCACTTGTGTTAGAAGCAGGAACACCTACAACGTTGTGTCCCAGTGAGAACTGAGTGAGTTTTTGAAGGGAATATTGACTGCAGCTTAGAATTCAAGGTAGAGATAGGCTACGTTTGTTCCTATTCTGTATTTTCAGTTGAGTTGAAGAGACATGTGAATCTCTTGAAAGAAAACCTTCTGTGTTAGAAGCAGGCACCTCAAGCCCTTTGATTCCCTGAGGGAATTGAGTTTCTTCTGAAATGAATACCTTTTCAACGTAAATTTTCCAAGGCACAGATAGGGTCTCTTTGTCCCAAATAGTCCTATTTACGTAAGTAGAAGAAACACATGGAGCACTAGAAAGAAAGACAATATTTGTTAGAGCATGTGCATGTAGGCCCAATTTGCCCTCTGACAGTTGAGTTAGTTCTGAAAGGAATTCATACAACCAATCCCAGTTTTCAAGGTGAAGAAAGGCTCATTTTGTGCCAAATAGGACTGTCCAGATAACTTGAAGAAACACATGAACTTCTCGAAAGAAATCCATCTATATTAGAAGCACAAGCATCAACCACATTGTTTTACTGTGAGGACGCAGTTAGTGTACTTAAGGCATGTTTTTTGCAACTTAGGATTTTCAGCGTAGAGATAAGCTCTCCTTATTCCAATAGACCTATTCAGCTGACTTCTCAACCACGTGAATCGAACCAGAGAAAACCATCTACGTGGTAAGCCTCAGAATTTAGGTCATTGTTTCCCTGCGAGTACTGACTTAGTTAGTGGAAGGAATTCACATGGCCATCAGAGTTTTCAAGGTGGAGAGTGGCTCATTTTGTTCCAAATAGGCCTCTCCAGACAAGTTGAAGGAACTCATGTATCTCTCAAAGAAAACCATGGATGATAGAATTAGGTGCATCTAGTCCATTATTTCTCTGTGAGAATTGAGTTAGTGTTTTAAAAGGAAACTTCCTGCAACTTAAGTATTTCAAGTTGGAGATTGCCTCTCTTTGTTCCAAACAGTCCAGTTCAGCTGACTTGATGAAACCCATGTATCTCTGAAAAGAAAACAGTCTATGTTAGAAGGAGGAGCATCTCACACTTTCTTTCAATGTAAGAATTGAGGTAGATTTTGAAAAGAATGCTTCCTTCAACTTAGGTTTTTCCAGGTGGATATAGGCTCTCTTTTTTCCAAGTAGGCTTATTAGGCTGAGGTGAAGAAACACATGCATCTCGCCAAAGAAACCCACTTGTGTTAGATGCGGGAAGATGGAGAACATTATTGCCCTCTGAGAACTGAGTTAGATTTGGCAAAGAATACCTCCTGAAACATAGGATTTTCAAGGTGCAGATAGGCTATGTATATTCCAAATTTGCCTTTTCAGCTGAGTTTAAGAAACACATTCATCTCTCAAAAGAAAACCGTTTGTGTCACAAGCAGGAGTATCTAGCACATTGTTTCCCTCTGACAATCGAGTTAGTTCTCGAAAGAAATACCTCCTGCAACTTAGGTTTTTCAAAGTGCAGATGGGCCCTCTTTGTCCCAAACCGGTCTATACCGGTGAGTTGATGAAGCACGTAACTATCTCATTGGAAAACCATCTGTGTTAGAAGCAGGAGCAGCTAACACTTTGTATCCCTCTGAGAACTGAGGTAGGTTTTGAGAGGAACACTTCCTACACACTAGGTTTTTCAAGGTGGAGATAGGCTGTCTTTGTTCGAAATAGGCCTATTTAGCTAAGGTGTAGAAACACATATACGTCACAAAAGACAATGATTTAGGTTAGAAGCAGGAGCACCTAGCACAGTTTTCCTCTGAGAATTGATTTAGATTTTGTAAGGAATACACACTGCCAATGAGAATTTTCAAACAGGAGAAATGCTTATTTGGTTCCAAAGAGGACTGCCCAGCAAATTTGAAGGAACTCTTGTCACTCTCCAAAGAAAACTGTGTATGTTAGTTGCCTCAAAACCTAGGGCATAGTTTCCTGTGAGAATTGAGTTACTTTTCAGAGGAATTCCTACCGCCAGTCTGAGTGTCAAGGTGGAGCCATGCATATTTTGTTCGAGCTAAGTGGAAGCAGCACATGTATCTCTGGAAAGAAATCAATCTGTGTTTGGAGCAGGAGGACCTAGCACATTGTTTTCCTGTGAGAATTGTGAGAGTTTTTGTCAGAAATACTTCCTGCAACTTTCAGTTTTAAAGGAGAAACATGATCTCTTTGATCCAAATCGGCCTATACAGTGTAGAAGAAAAACCACATCTATGACTCGAAATATAGCCATCTGTTTTAGGAGCAGAAGCATCGAGCACCAGCACATTGTTTCCCTGTGAGAATTGAGTAAGTCTTTGATAGGAATCCATCCTGCAACTCAGGTTTCTCATGGTGGAGATAGGCTCACTATGTGCTAAGTAGACCCATACCTGTGAGTTGAAGAAACAAATGTATCTCTCCAAAGAAAACCACCTGTGTTAGGAGCTGCAGCAGGCAGCACATTGTTTCCCTGTGAGAATTGAGTTAATTTTTGAAAAGAATAATTCCTGCAGAAAAGGTTTTTCAAGGTGGAATTAGGATCACTTGGTTCCAAATAGGTGTATTGGGCTGAGTCGAAGAGACACATGTATCTGTCAAAAGAAAACCATTTTCTCCGAACCAGGAGTTTCCAGCACTTTGTACTCCTGAACGAATTGAGTTAGTATTTAAAAGGAGTACTTCCTAAAAGTTAGGTTTTTCAATGTGGAGCTAGGCTGTCTTTTTTCCAAATTGTCTTATTTAGCTAAGTTGAAGAAACGCATGTATTTCTTGACCGAAAACTTTCTCTCTTAGAAGCAGGAGAATCTAGCACATTGTTTCCCTGTGAGAACTGACTTAGTTTTTGAAAAGAATTCTTTCTGCAACTTCGGTTTTTCAAAGTGGAGTTTCTTTGTTCCAACTAGGCCTTTTCAGCTCATTTATGAAACACACTTATCTCTCCAAAGGAAAGCATCTATCTATGTTGGAAGCTGCAGCTTGTGTGAGATTTGAGTTCGTGTTTAAACGGAATATTGCTGTAACAGGATTTTCACGGTGGACATAGGCTATGTTTATTCCAATTACGCCTCTTCAGCTGAGTTGAAGGAACACATGTATATCCTGAAAGAAAACCATGTGTGTTAGAAGCAGAAGCATCAAGCACATTGATTCCATGTGATATTTGAGTTGGTTTGGAAAGGAATACCTCCTGTCACGTAAGGTCTGCAAGGCAGAAGTAGGGTCTCTTCGTTCCAATAGTGCATTGTAGCTAGTTGAAGAAACAAATGTATCTCTCGACAGAAAATCATATCTGTTAGAAGCAGGAGCATCTAGTAGAGTATTTTTTCCCTGTAAGAATTGAGTTCCTTTGTGGAAGGAACACTTCATGCAACTTCGGATTTTCAAGGATGAGATTGGCACTCTTTGTTCCGAATAGGCCTATTAAGCTAAGTTGAAGAAACACAGGTATCACCCGAAAGAAAATAATCTGTGTTAGAAGCAGGAGGATGTTAAACAATACTTCCCTGTGAAAGTTGAGTTAGTTTTTTAAAGGACTACTTGAGCACTTAGGTATTTCAAGGTGGAGATGGGCTCTCGTTTTTCACAAGAGGACTGTTTAGCTGAGTTGGAGAAACCCATGTGTCTCTCAAAAGAAACCCACTTGTGTTAGAAGCAGGAACACCTACAACGTTGTGTAACAGTGAGAACTGAGTGAGTTTTTGAAGGGAATATTGACTGCAGCTTAGAATTCAAGGTAGAGATAGGCTACGTTGGTTCCTATTCTGTATTTTCAGTTGAGTTGAAGAGACATGTGAATCTCTTGAAAGAAAACCTTCTGTGTTAGAAGCAGGCACCTCAAGCCCTTTGATTCCCTGAGGGAATTGAGTTTCTTCTGAAATGAATACCTTTTCAACGTAAATTTTCCAAGGCACAGATAGGGTCTCTTTGTCCCAAATAGTCCTATTTACGTAAGTTGAAGAAACACATGGAGCACTAGAAAGAAAGACCATATTTGTTAGAGCATGTGCATGTAGGCCCAATTTGCCCTCTGACAGTTGAGTTAGTTCTGAAAGGAATTCATACACCCAATCCCAGTTTTCAAGGTGAAGAAATGCTCATTTTGTGCCAAATAGGACTGTCCAGATAACTTGAAGAAACACATGAACTTCTTGAAAGAAATCCATCTATATTAGAAGCACAAGCATCAACCACATTGTTTTACTGTGAGGACGCAGTTAGTGTACTTAAGGCATGTTTTTTGCAACTTAGGATTTTCAGCGTAGAGATAAGCTCTCCTTATTCCAATAGACCTATTCAGCTGACTTCTCAACCACGTGAATCGAACCAGAGAAAACCATCTACGTGGTAAGCCTCAGAATTTAGGTCATTGTTTCCCTGCGAGTACTGACTTATTTAGTGGAAGGAATTCACATGGCCATCAGAGTTTTCAAGGTGGAGAGTGGCTCATTTTGTTCCAAATAGGCCTCTCCAGACAAGTTGAAGGAACTCATGTATCTCTCAAAGAAAACCATGGATGACAGAAGGAGGTGCATCTAGTCCATTATTTCTCTGTGAGAATTGAGTTAGTGTTTTAAAAGGAAACTTCCTGCAACTTAAGTATTTCAAGTTGGAGATTGCCTCTCTTTGTTCCAAACAGTCCAGTTCAGCTGACTTGATGAAACCCATGTATCTCTGAAAAGAAAACAGTCTATGTTAGAAGGAGGAGCATCTCACACTTTCTTTCAATCTAAGAATTGAGGTAGATTTTGAAAAGAATGCTTCCTTCAACTTAGGTTTTTCCAGGTGGATATAGGCTCTCTTGGTTCCAAGTAGGCTTATTAGGCTGAGGTGAAGAAACACATGCATCTCGCCAAAGAAACCCACTTGTGTTAGATGCGGGAAGATGGAGAACATTATTGCCCTCTGAGAACTGAGTTAGATTTGGCAAAGAATACCTCCTGAAACATAGGATTTTCAAGGTGCAGATAGGCTATGTATATTCCAAATTGGCCTTTTCAGCTGAGTTTAAGAAACACATTCATCTCTCAAAAGAAAACCGTTTGTGTCACAAGCAGGAGTATCTAGCACATTGTTTCCCTCTGACAATCGAGTTAGTTCTCGAAAGGAATACCTCCTGCAACTTAGGTTTTTCAAAGTGCAGATGGGCCCTCTTTGTCCCAAACCGGTCTATACAGGTGAGTTGATGAAGCACGTAACTATCTCATTGGAAAACCATCTGTGTTAGAAGCAGGAGCAGCTAACACTTTGTATCCCTCTGAGAACTGAGGTAGGTTTTGAGAGGAACACTTCCTACACACTAGGTTTTTCAAGGTGGAGATAGGCTGTCTTTGTTCCAAATAGGCCTATTTAGCTAAGGTGTAGAAACACATATACGTCACAAAAGAGAATGATTTAGGTTAGAAGCAGGAGCACCTAGCACAGTTTTCCTCTGAGAATTGATTTAGATTTTGTAAGGAATACACACTGCCAATGAGAATTTTCAAACAGGAGAAATGCTTAGTTGGTTCCAAAGAGGACTGCCCAGCAAATTTGAAGGAACTCTTGTCACTCTCCAAAGAAAACTGTGTATGTTAGATGCCTCAAAACCTAGGTCATAGTTTCCTGTGAGAATTGAGTTACTTTTCAGAGGAATTCCTACCGCCAGTCTGAGTGTCAACGTGGAGACATGCATATTTTGTTCGAGCTAAGTGGAAGCAGCACATGTATCTCTGGAAAGAAATAAATCTGTGTTTGGAGCAGGAGGACCTAGCACATTGTTTTCCTGTGAGAATTGTGAGAGTTTTTGTCAGAAATACTTCCTGCAACTTTCAGTTTTAAAGGAGAAACATGATCTCTTTGATCCAAATCGGCCTATACAGTGTAGAAGAAAAACCACATCTATGACTCGAAAGATAGCCATCTGTTTTAGGAGCAGAAGCATCGAGCACCGGCACATTGTTTCCCTGTGAGAATTGAGTAAGTCTTTGATAGGAATCCATCCTGCAACTCAGGTTTCTCATGGTGGAGATAGGCTCACTATGTGCTAAGTAGACCCATACCTGTGAGTTGAAGAAACAAATGTATCTCTCCAAAGAAAACCACCTGTGTTAGGAGCTGCAGCAGGTAGCACATTGTTTCCCTGTGAGAATTGAGTTAATTTTTGAAAAGAATAATTCCTGCAGAAAAGGTTTTTCAAGGTGGACTTAGGATCACTTGGTTCCAAATAGGTGTATTGGGCTGAGTAGAAGAGACACATGTATCTGTCAAAAGAAAACCATTTTCTCCGAACCAGGAGTTTCCAGCACTTTGTACTCCTGAATGAATTGAGTTAGTATTTAAAAGGAGTACTTCCTAAAAGTTAGGTTTTTCAATGTGGAGCTAGGCTGTCTTTTGTCCAAATTGTCTTATTTAGCTAAGTTGAAGAAACGCATGCATTTCTTGACCGAAAACTTTCTCTCTTAGAAGCAGGAGAATCTAGCACATTGTTTCCCTGTGAGAACTGACTTAGTTTTTGAAAAGAATTCTTTCTGCAACTTCGGTTTTTCAAAGTGGAGTTTCTTTGTTCCAACTAGGCCTTTTCAGCTCATTTATGAAACACATTTATCTCTCCAAAGGAAAACATCTATCTATGTTGGAAGCTGCAGCTTGTGTGAGATTTGAGTTCGTGTTTAAACGGAATATTGCTGTAACAGGATTTTCACGGTGGACATAGGCTATGTTTATTCCAATTATGCCTCTTCAGCTGAGTTGAAGGAACACATGTATATCCTGAAAGAAAACCATGTGTGTTAGAAGCAGAAGCATCAAGCACATTGATTCCATGTGATATTTGAGTTGGTTTGGAAAGGAATACCTCCTGTCACGTAAGGTCTGCAAGGCAGAAGTAGGGTCTCTTCGTTCCAATAGTGCATTGTAGCTAGTTGAAGAAACAAATGTATCTCTCGACAGAAAATCATATCTGTTAGAAGCAGGAGCATCTAGTAGAGTATTTTTTCCCTGTAAGAATTGAGTTCCTTTGTGGAAGGAACACTTCATGCAACTTCGGATTTTCAAGGATGAGATTGGCACTCTTTGTTCCAAATAGGCCTATTAAGCTAAGTTGAAGAAACACAGGTATCACCCGAAAGAAAATAATCTGTGTTAGAAGCAGGAGGATGTTAAACAATACTTCCCTGTGAAAGTTGAGTTAGTTTTTTAAAGGACTACTTCCAGCACTTAGGTATTTCAAGGTGGAGATAGGCTCTCGTTTTTCACAAGAGGCCTGTTTAGCTGAGTTGGAGAAACCCATGTGTCTCTCAAAAGAAACCCACTTGTGTTAGAAGCAGGAACACCTACAACGTTGTGTCCCAGTGAGAACTGAGTGAGTTTTTGAAGGGAATATTGACTGCAGCTTAGAATTCAAGGTAAAGATAGGCTACGTTGGTTCCTATTCTGTATTTTCAGTTGAGTTGAAGAGACATGTGAATCTCTTGAAAGAAAACCTTCTGTGTTAGAAGCAGGCACCTCAAGCCCTGTGATTCCCTGAGGGAATTGAGTTTCTTCTGAAATGAATACCTTTTCAACGTAAATTTTCCAAGGCACAGATAGGGTCTCTTTGCCCCAAATAGTCCTATTTACGTAAGTTGAAGAAACACATGGAGCACTAGAAAGAAAGACCATATTTGTTAGAGCATGTGCATGTAGGCCCAATTTGCCCTCTGACAGTTGAGTTAGTTCTGAAAGGAATTCATACACCCAATCCCAGATTTCAAGGTGAAGAAAGGCTCATTTTCTGCCAAATAGGACTGTCCAGATAACTTGAAGAAACACATGAACTTCTCGAAAGAAATCCATCTATATTAGAAGCACAAGCATCAACCACATTGTTTTACTGTGAGGACGCAGTTAGTGTACTTAAGGCATATTTTTTGCAACTTAGGATTTTCAGCGTAGAGATAAGCTCTCCTTATTCCAATAGTCCTATTCAGCTGACTTCTCAACCACGTGAATCGAACCAGAGAAAACCATCTACGTGGTAAGCCTCAGAATTTAGGTCATTGTTTCCCTGCGAGTACTGACTTAGTTAGTGGAAGGAATTCACATGGCCATCAGAGTTTTCAAGGGGGAGAGTGGCTCATTTTGTTCCAAATAGGCCTCTCCAGACAAGTTGAAGGAACTCATGTATCTCTCAAAGAAAACCATGGATGATAG
Organism: Castor canadensis; assembly: GCF_047511655.1. Lineage (NCBI taxonomy): Eukaryota > Metazoa > Chordata > Mammalia > Rodentia > Castoridae > Castor > Castor canadensis. Next base: position 27,327,264 of record NC_133402.1, on the reverse strand, counting down.
AAGGAGGTGCATCTAGTCCATTATTTCTCTGTGAGAATTGAGTTAGTGTTTTAAAAGGAAACTTCCTGCAACTTAAGTATTTCAAGGTGGAGATTGCCTCTCTTTGTTCCAAACAGTCCAGTTCAGCTGACTTGATGAAACCCATGTATCTCTGAAAAGAAAACAGTCTATGTTAGAAGCAGGAGCATCTCACACTTTCTTTCAATGTAAGAATTGAGGTAGATTTTGCAAAGAATGCTTCCTTCAACTTAGGTTTTTCCAGGTGGACATAGGCTCTCTTGGTTCCAAGTAGGCTTATTAGGCTGAGGTGAAGAAACACATGCATCTCGCCAAAGAAACCCAGTTGTGTTAGATGCGGGAAGATGGAGAACATTATTGCCCTCTGAGAACTGAGTTAGATTTGGCAAAGAATACCTCCTGAAACATAGGATTTTCAAGGTGCAGATAGGCTATGTATATTCCAAATTGGCCTTTTCAGCTGAGTTTAAGAAACACATTCATCTCTCAAAAGAAAACCGTTTGTGTCACAAGCAGGAGTATCTAGCACATTGTTTCCCTCTGACAATCGAGTTAGTTCTCGAAAGGAATACCTCCTGCAACTTAGGTTTTTCAAAGTGCAGATGGGCCCTCTTTGTCCCAAACCGGTCTATACAGGTGAGTTGATGAAGCACGTAACTATCTCATTGGAAAACCATCTGTGTTAGAAGCAGGAGCAGCTAACACTTTGTATCCCTCTGAGAACTGAGGTAGGTTTTGAGAGGAACACTTCCTACACACTAGGTTTTTCAAGGTGGAGATAGGCTGTCTTTGTTCCAAATAGGCCTATTTAGCTAAGGTGTAGAAACACATATACGTCACAAAAGACAATGATTTAGGTTAGAAGCAGGAGCACCTAGCACAGTTTTCCTCTGAGAATTGATTTAGATTTTGTAAGGAATACACACTGCCAATGAGAATTTTCAAACAGGAGAAATGCTTATTTGGTTCCAAAGAGGACTGCCCAGCAAATTTGAAGGAACTCTTGTCACTCTCCAAAGAAAACTGTGTATGTTAGATGCCTCAAAACCTAGGGCATAGTTTCCTGTGAGAATTGAGTTACTTTTCAGAGGAATTCCTACCGCCAGTCTGAGTGTCAAGGTGGAGCCATGCATATTTTGTTCGAGCTAAGTGGAAGCAGCACATGTATCTCTGGAAAGAAATAAATCTGTGTTTGGAGCAGGAGGACCTAGCACATTGTTTTCCTGTGAGAATTGTGAGAGTTTTTGTCAGAAATACTTCCTGCAACTTTCAGTTTTAAAGGAGAAACATGATCTCTTTGATCCAAATCGGCCTATACAGTGTAGAAGAAAAACCACATCTATGACTCGAAAGATAGCCATCTGTTTTAGGAGCAGAAGCATCGAGCACCAGCACATTGTTTCCCTGTGAGAATTGAGTAAGTCTTTGATAGGAATCCATCCTTCAACTCAGGTTTCTCATGGTGGAGATAGGCTCACTATGTGCTAAGTAGACCCATACCTGTGAGTTGAAGAAACAAATGTATCTCTCCAAAGAAAACCACCTGTGTTAGGAGCTGCAGCAGGTAGCACATTGTTTCCCTGTGAGAATTGAGTTAATTTTTGAAAAGAATAATTCCTGCAGAAAAGGTTTTTCAAGGTGGACTTAGGATCACTTGGTTCCAAATAGGTGTATTGGGCTGAGTCGAAGAGACACATGTATCTGTCAAAAGAAAACCATTTTCTCCGAACCAGGAGTTTCCAGCACTTTGTACTCCTGAACGAATTGAGTTAGTATTTAAAAGGAGTACTTCCTAAAAGTTAGGTTTTTCAATGTGGAGCTAGGCTGTCTTTTTTCCAAATTGTCTTATTTAGCTAAGTTGAAGAAACGCATGTATTTCTTGACCGAAAACTTTCTCTCTTAGAAGCAGGAGAATCTAGCACATTGTTTCCCTGTGAGAACTGACTTAGTTTTTGAAAAGAATTCTTTCTGCAACTTCGGTTTTTCAAAGTGGAGTTTCTTTGTTCCAACTAGGCCTTTTCAGCTCATTTATGAAACACATTTATCTCTCCAAAGGAAAACATCTATCTATGTTGGAAGCTGCAGCTTGTGTGAGATTTGAGTTCGTGTTTAAACGGAATATTGCTGTAACAGGATTTTCACGGTGGACATAGGCTATGTTTATTCCAATTACGCCTCTTCAGCTGAGTTGAAGGAACACATGTATATCCTGAAAGAAAACCATGTGTGTTAGAAGCAGAAGCATCAAGCACATTGATTCCATGTGATATTTGAGTTGGTTTGGAAAGGAATACCTCCTGTCACGTAAGGTCTGCAAGGCAGAAGTAGGGTCTCTTCGTTCCAATAGTGCATTGTAGCTAGTTGAAGAAACAAATGTATCTCTCGACAGAAAATCATATCTGTTAGAAGCAGGAGCATCTAGTAGAGTATTTTTTCCCGGTAAGAATTGAGTTCCTTTGTGGAAGGAACACTTCATGCAACTTCGGATTTTCAAGGATGAGATTGGCACTCTTTGTTCCAAATAGGCCTATTAAGCTAAGTTGAAGAGACACAGGTATCACCCGAAAGAAAATAATCTGTGTTAGAAGCAGGAGGATGTTAAACAATACTTCCCTGTGAAAGTTGAGTTAGTTTTTTAAAGGACTACTTCCAGCACTTAGGTATTTCAAGGTGGAGATGGGCTCTCGTTTTTCACAAGAGGCCTGTTTAGCTGAGTTGGAGAAACCCATGTGTCTCTCAAAAGAAACCCACTTGTGCTAGAAGCAGGAACACCTACAACGTTGTGTCCCAGTGAGAACTGAGTGAGTTTTTGAAGGGAATATTGACTGCAGCTTTGAATTCAAGGTAGAGATAGGCTACGTTTGTTCCTATTCTGTATTTTCAGTTGAGTTGAAGAGACATGTGAATCTCTTGAAAGAAAACCTTCTGTGTTAGAAGCAGGCACCTCAAGCCCTTTGATTCCCTGAGGGAATTGAGTTTCTTCTGAAATGAATACCTTTTCAACATAAATTTTCCAAGGCACAGATAGGGTCTCTTTGCCCCAAATAGTCCTATTTACGTAAGTTGAAGAAACACATGGAGCACTAGAAAGAAAGACCATATTTGTTAGACCATGTGCATGTAGGCCCAATTTGCCCTCTGACAGTTGAGTTAGTTCTGAAAGGAATTCATACACCCAATCCCAGTTTTCAAGGTGAAGAAAGGCTCATTTTCTGCCAAATAGGACTGTCCAGATAACTTGAAGAAACACATGAACTTCTCGAAAGAAATCCATCTATATTGGAAGCACAAGCATCAACCACCTTGTTTTACTGTGAGGACGCAGTTAGTGTACTTAAGGCATATTTTTTGCAACTTAGGATTTTCAGCGTAGAGATAAGCTCTCCTTATTCCAATACACCTATTCAGCTGACTTCACAAGCACGTGAATCGAACCAGAGAAAACCATCTACGTGGTAAGCCTCAGAATTTAGGTCATTGTTTCCCTGCGAGTACTGACTTAGTTAGTGGAAGGAATTCACATGGCCATCAGAGTTTTCAAGGGGGAGAGTGGCTCATTTTGTTCCAAATAGGCCTCTCCAGACAAGTTGAAGGAACTCATGTATCTCTCAAAGAAAACCATGGATGATAGAAGGAGGTGCATCTAGTCCATTATTTCTCTGTGAGAATTGAGTTAGTGTTTTAAAAGGAAACTTCCTGCAACTTAAGTATTTCAAGGTGGAGATTGCCTCTCTTTGTTCCAAACAGTCAAGTTCAGCTGACTTGATGAAACCCATGTATCTCTGAAAAGAAAACAGTCTATGTTAGAAGCAGGAGCATCTCACACTTTCTTTCAATCTAAGAATTGAGGTAGATTTTGAAAAGAATGCTTCCTTCCACTTAGGTTTTTCCAGGTGGACATAGGCTCTCTTGGTTCCAAATAGGCTTATTAGGCTGAGGTGAAGAAACACATGCATCTCGCCAAAGAAACCCACTTGTGTTAGATGCGGGAAGATGGAGAACATTATTGCCCTCTGAGAACTGAGTTAGATTTGGCAAAGAATACCTCCTGAAACATAGGATTTTCAAGGTGCAGATAGGCTATGTATATTCCAAATTGGCCTTTTCAGCTGAGTTTAAGAAACACATTCATCTCTCAAAAGAAAACCGTTTGTGTCACAAGCAGGAGTATCTAGCACATTGTTTCCCTCTGACAATCGAGTTAGTTCTCGAAAGGAATACCTCCTGCAACTTAGGTTTTTCAAAGTGCAGATGGGCCCTCTTTGTCCCAAACCGGTCTATACAGGTGAGTTGATGAAGCACGTAACTATCTCATTGGAAAACCATCTGTGTTAGAAGCAGGAGCAGCTAACACTTTGTATCCCTCTGAGAACTGAGGTAGGTTTTGAGAGGAACACTTCCTACACACTAGGTTTTTCAAGGTGGAGATAGGCTGTCTTTGTTCCAAATAGGCCTATTTAGCTAAGGTGTAGAAACACATATACGTCACAAAAGAGAATGATTTAGGTTAGAAGCAGGAGCACCTAGCACAGTTTTCCTCTGAGAATTGATTTAGATTTTGTAAGGAATACACACTGCCAATGAGAATTTTCAAACAGGAGAAATGCTTAGTTGGTTCCAAAGAGGACTGCCCAGCAAATTTGAAGGAACTCTTGTCACTCTCCAAAGAAAACTGTGTATGTTAGATGCCTCAAAACCTAGGTCATAGTTTCCTGTGAGAATTGAGTTACTTTTCAGAGGAATTCCTACCGCCAGTCTGAGTGTCAACGTGGAGACATGCATATTTTGTTCGAGCTAAGTGGAAGCAGCACATGTATCTCTGGAAAGAAATAAATCTGTGTTTGGAGCAGGAGGACCTAGCACATTGTTTTCCTGTGAGAATTGTGAGAGTTTTTGTCAGAAATACTTCCTGCAACTTTCAGTTTTAAAGGAGAAACATGATCTCTTTGATCCAAATCGGCCTATACAGTGTAGAAGAAAAACCACGTCTATGACTCGAAAGATAGCCATCTGTTTTAGGAGCAGAAGCATCGAGCACCAGCACATTGTTTCCCTGTGAGAATTGAGTAAGTCTTTGATAGGAATCCATCCTGCAACTCAGGTTTCTCATGGTGGAGATAGGCTCACTATGTGCTAAGTAGACCCATACCTGTGAGTTGAAGAAACAAATGTATCTCTCCAAAGAAAACCACCTGTGTTAGGAGCTGCAGCAGGCAGCACATTGTTTCCCTGTGAGAATTGAGTTAATTTTTGAAAAGAATAATTCCTGCAGAAAAGGTTTTTCAAGGTGGACTTAGGATCGCTTGGTTCCAAATAGGTGTATTGGGCTGAGTCGAAGAGACACATGTATCTGTCAAAAGAAAACCATTTTCTCCGAACCAGGAGTTTCCAGCACTTTGTACTCCTGAACGAATTGAGTTAGTATTTAAAAGGAGTACTTCCTAAAAGTTAGGTTTTTCAATGTGGAGCTAGGCTGTCTTTTTTCCAAATTGTCTTATTTAGCTAAGTTGAAGAATAGCATGTATTTCTTGACCGAAAACTTTCTCTCTTAGAAGCAGGAGAATCTAACACATTGTTTCCCTGTGAGAACTGACTTAGGTTTTGAAAAGAATTCTTTCTGCAACTTCGGTTTTTCAAAGTGGAGTTTCTTTGTTCCAACTAGGCCTTTTCAGCTCATTTATGAAACACATTTATCTCTCCAAAGGAAAACATCTATCTATGTTGGAAGCTGCAGCTTGTGTGAGATTTGAGTTCGTGTTTAAACGGAATATTGCTGTAACAGGATTTTCACGGTAGACATAGGCTATGTTTATTCCAATTACGCCTCTTCAGCTGAGTTGAAGGAACACATGTATATCCTGAAAGAAAACCATGTGTGTTAGAAGCAGAAGCATCAAGCACATTGATTCCATTTGACATTTGAGTTGGTTTGGAAAGGAATACCTCCTGTCACGTAAGGTCTGCAAGGCAGAAGTAGGGTCTCTTCGTTCCAATAGTGCATTGTAGCTAGTTGAAGAAACAAATGTATCTCTCGACAGAAAATCATATCTGTTAGAAGCAGGAGCATCTAGTAGAGTATTTTTTCCCTGTAAGAATTGAGTTCCTTTGTGGAAGGAACACTTCATGCAACTTCGGATTTTCAAGGATGAGATTGGCACTCTTTGTTCCAAATAGGCCTATTAAGCTAAGTTGAAGAAACACAGGTATCACCCGAAAGAAAATAATCTGTGTTAGAAGCAGGAGGATGTTAAACAATACTTCCCTGTGAAAGTTGAGTTAGTTTTTTAAAGGACTACTTCCAGCACTTAGGTATTTCAAGGTGGAGATGGGCTCTCGTTTTTCACAAGAGGCCTGTTTAGCTGAGTTGGAGAAACCCATGTGTCTCTCAAAAGAAACCCACTTGTGTTAGAAGCAGGAACACCTACAACGTTGTGTCCCAGTGAGAACTGAGTGAGTTTTTGAAGGGAATATTGACTGCAGCTTAGAATTCAAGGTAGAGATAGGCTACGTTTGTTCCTATTCTGTATTTTCAGTTAAGTTGAAGAGACATGTGAATCTCTTGAAAGAAAACCTTCTGTGTTAGAAGCAGGCACCTCAAGCCCTTTGATTCCCTGAGGGAATTGAGTTTCTTCTGAAATGAATACCTTTTCAACGTAAATTTTCCAAGGCACAGATAGGGTCTCTTTGCCCCAAATAGTCCTATTTACGTAAGTTGAAGAAACACATGGAGCACTAGAAAGAAAGACCATATTTGTTAGAGCATGTGCATGTAGGCCCAATTTGCCCTCTGACAGTTGAGTTAGTTCTGAAAGGAATTCATACACCCAATCCCAGTTTTCAAGGTGAAGAAAGGCTCATTTTGTGCCAAATAGGACTGTCCAGATAACTTGAAGAAACACATGAACTTCTCGAAAGAAATCCATCTATATTAGAAGCACAAGCATCAACCACATTGTTTTACTGTGAGGACGCAGTTAGTGTACTTAAGGCATATTTTTTGCAACTTAGGATTTTCAGCATAGAGATAAGCTCTCCTTATTCCAATACACCTATTCAGCTGACTTCTCAACCACGTGAATCGAACCAGAGAAAACCATCTACGTGGTAAGCCTCAGAATTTAGGTCATTGTTTCCCTGCGAGTACTGACTTAGTTAGTGGAAGGAATTCACATGGCCATCAGAGTTTTCAAGGGGGAGAGTGGCTCATTTTGTTCCAAATAGGCCTCTCCAGACAAGTTGAAGGAACTCATGTATCTCTCAAAGAAAACCATGGATGACAGAAGGAGGTGCATCTAGTCCATTATTTCTCTGTGAGAATTGAGTTAGTGTTTTAAAAGGAAACTTCCTGCAACTTAAGTATTTCAAGTTGGAGATTGCCTCTCTTTGTTCCAAACAGTCCAGTTCAGCTGACTTGATGAAACCCATGTATCTCTGAAAAGAAAACAGTCTATGTTAGAAGCAGGAGCATCTCACACTTTCTTTCAATGTAAGAATTGAGGTAGATTTTGAAAAGAATGCTTCCTTCAACTTAGGTTTTTCCAGGTGGATATAGGCTCTCTTGGTTCCAAGTAGGCTTATTAGGCTGAGGTGAAGAAACACATGCATCTCGCCAAAGAAACCCACTTGTGTTAGATGCGGGAAGATGGAGAACATTATTGCCCTCTGAGAACTGAGTTAGTTTTGGCAAAGAATACCTCCTGAAACATAGGATTTTCAAGGTGCAGATAGGCTATGTATATTCCAAATTGGCCTTTTCAGCTGAGTTTAAGAAACACATTCATCTCTCAAAAGAAAACCGTTTGTGTCACAAGCAGGAGTATCTAGCACATTGTTTCCCTCTGACAATCGAGTTAGTTCTCGAAAGTAATACCTCCTGCAACTTAGGTTTTTCAAAGTGCAGATGGGCCCTCTTTGTCCCAAACCGGTCTATACCGGTGAGTTGATGAAGCACGTAACTATCTCATTGGAAAACCATCTGTGTTAGAAGCAGGAGCAGCTAACACTTTGTATCCCTCTGAGAACTGAGGTAGGTTTTGAGAGGAACACTTCCTACACACTAGGTTTTTCAAGGTGGAGATAGGCTGTCTTTGTTCCAAATAGGCCTATTTAGCTAAGGTGTAGAAACACATATACGTCACAAAAGACAATGATTTAGGTTAGAAGCAGGAGCACCTAGCACAGTTTTCCTCTGAGAATTGATTTAGATTTTGTAAGGAATACACACTGCCAATGAGAATTTTCAAAGAGGAGAAATGCTTATTTGGTTCCAAAGAGGACTGCCCAGCAAATTTGAAGGAACTCTTGTCACTCTCCAAAGAAAACTGTGTATGTTAGATGCCTCAAAACCTAGGGCATAGTTTCCTGTGAGAATTGAGTTACTTTTCAGAGGAATTCCTACCGCCAGTCTGAGTGTCAAGGTGGAGCCATGCATATTTTGTTCGAGCTAAGTGGAAGCAGCACATGTATCTCTGGAAAGAAATCAATCTGTGTTTGGAGCAGGAGGACCTAGCACATTGTTTTCCTGTGAGAATTGTGAGAGTTTTTGTCAGAAATACTTCCTGCAACTTTCAGTTTTAAAGGAGAAACATGATCTCTTTGATCCAAATCGGCCTATACAGTGTAGAAGAAAAACCACATCTATGACTCGAAATATAGCCATCTGTTTTAGGAGCAGAAGCATCGAGCACCAGCACATTGTTTCCCTGTGAGAATTGAGTAAGTCTTTGATAGGAATCCATCCTGCAACTCAGGTTTCTCATGGTGGAGATAGGCTCACTATGTGCTAAGTAGACCCATACCTGTGAGTTGAAGAAACAAATGTATCTCTCCAAAGAAAACCACCTGTGTTAGGAGCTGCAGCAGGCAGCACATTGTTTCCCTGTGAGAATTGAGTTAATTTTTGAAAAGAATAATTCCTGCAGAAAAGGTTTTTCAAGGTGGAATTAGGATCACTTGGTTCCAAATAGGTGTATTGGGCTGAGTCGAAGAGACACATGTATCTGTCAAAAGAAAACCATTTTCTCCGAACCAGGAGTTTCCAGCACTTTGTACTCCTGAACGAATTGAGTTAGTATTTAAAAGGAGTACTTCCTAAAAGTTAGGTTTTTCAATGTGGAGCTAGGCTGTCTTTTTTCCAAATTGTCTTATTTAGCTAAGTTGAAGAAACGCATGTATTTCTTGACCGAAAACTTTCTCTCTTAGAAGCAGGAGAATCTAGCACATTGTTTCCCTGTGAGAACTGACTTAGTTTTTGAAAAGAATTCTTTCTGCAACTTCGGTTTTTCAAAGTGGAGTTTCTTTGTTCCAACTAGGCCTTTTCAGCTCATTTATGAAACACACTTATCTCTCCAAAGGAAAGCATCTATCTATGTTGGAAGCTGCAGCTTGTGTGAGATTTGAGTTCGTGTTTAAACGGAATATTGCTGTAACAGGATTTTCACGGTGGACATAGGCTATGTTTATTCCAATTACGCCTCTTCAGCTGAGTTGAAGGAACACATGTATATCCTGAAAGAAAACCATGTGTGTTAGAAGCAGAAGCATCAAGCACATTGATTCCATGTGATATTTGAGTTGGTTTGGAAAGGAATACCTCCTGTCACGTAAGGTCTGCAAGGCAGAAGTAGGGTCTCTTCGTTCCAATAGTGCATTGTAGCTAGTTGAAGAAACAAATGTATCTCTCGACAGAAAATCATATCTGTTAGAAGCAGGAGCATCTAGTAGAGTATTTTTTCCCTGTAAGAATTGAGTTCCTTTGTGGAAGGAACACTTCATGCAACTTCGGATTTTCAAGGATGAGATTGGCACTCTTTGTTCCGAATAGGCCTATTAAGCTAAGTTGAAGAAACACAGGTATCACCCGAAAGAAAATAATCTGTGTTAGAAGCAGGAGGATGTTAAACAATACTTCCCTGTGAAAGTTGAGTTAGTTTTTTAAAGGACTACTTGAGCACTTAGGTATTTCAAGGTGGAGATGGGCTCTCGTTTTTCACAAGAGGACTGTTTAGCTGAGTTGGAGAAACCCATGTGTCTCTCAAAAGAAACCCACTTGTGTTAGAAGCAGGAACACCTACAACGTTGTGTAACAGTGAGAACTGAGTGAGTTTTTGAAGGGAATATTGACTGCAGCTTAGAATTCAAGGTAGAGATAGGCTACGTTGGTTCCTATTCTGTATTTTCAGTTGAGTTGAAGAGACATGTGAATCTCTTGAAAGAAAACCTTCTGTGTTAGAAGCAGGCACCTCAAGCCCTTTGATTCCCTGAGGGAATTGAGTTTCTTCTGAAATGAATACCTTTTCAACGTAAATTTTCCAAGGCACAGATAGGGTCTCTTTGTCCCAAATAGTCCTATTTACGTAAGTTGAAGAAACACATGGAGCACTAGAAAGAAAGACCATATTTGTTAGAGCATGTGCATGTAGGCCCAATTTGCCCTCTGACAGTTGAGTTAGTTCTGAAAGGAATTCATACACCCAATCCCAGTTTTCAAGGTGAAGAAATGCTCATTTTGTGCCAAATAGGACTGTCCAGATAACTTGAAGAAACACATGAACTTCTTGAAAGAAATCCATCTATATTAGAAGCACAAGCATCAACCACATTGTTTTACTGTGAGGACGCAGTTAGTGTACTTAAGGCATGTTTTTTGCAACTTAGGATTTTCAGCGTAGAGATAAGCTCTCCTTATTCCAATAGACCTATTCAGCTGACTTCTCAACCACGTGAATCGAACCAGAGAAAACCATCTACGTGGTAAGCCTCAGAATTTAGGTCATTGTTTCCCTGCGAGTACTGACTTATTTAGTGGAAGGAATTCACATGGCCATCAGAGTTTTCAAGGTGGAGAGTGGCTCATTTTGTTCCAAATAGGCCTCTCCAGACAAGTTGAAGGAACTCATGTATCTCTCAAAGAAAACCATGGATGACAGAAGGAGGTGCATCTAGTCCATTATTTCTCTGTGAGAATTGAGTTAGTGTTTTAAAAGGAAACTTCCTGCAACTTAAGTATTTCAAGTTGGAGATTGCCTCTCTTTGTTCCAAACAGTCCAGTTCAGCTGACTTGATGAAACCCATGTATCTCTGAAAAGAAAACAGTCTATGTTAGAAGGAGGAGCATCTCACACTTTCTTTCAATCTAAGAATTGAGGTAGATTTTGAAAAGAATGCTTCCTTCAACTTAGGTTTTTCCAGGTGGATATAGGCTCTCTTGGTTCCAAGTAGGCTTATTAGGCTGAGGTGAAGAAACACATGCATCTCGCCAAAGAAACCCACTTGTGTTAGATGCGGGAAGATGGAGAACATTATTGCCCTCTGAGAACTGAGTTAGATTTGGCAAAGAATACCTCCTGAAACATAGGATTTTCAAGGTGCAGATAGGCTATGTATATTCCAAATTGGCCTTTTCAGCTGAGTTTAAGAAACACATTCATCTCTCAAAAGAAAACCGTTTGTGTCACAAGCAGGAGTATCTAGCACATTGTTTCCCTCTGACAATCGAGTTAGTTCTCGAAAGGAATACCTCCTGCAACTTAGGTTTTTCAAAGTGCAGATGGGCCCTCTTTGTCCCAAACCGGTCTATACAGGTGAGTTGATGAAGCACGTAACTATCTCATTGGAAAACCATCTGTGTTAGAAGCAGGAGCAGCTAACACTTTGTATCCCTCTGAGAACTGAGGTAGGTTTTGAGAGGAACACTTCCTACACACTAGGTTTTTCAAGGTGGAGATAGGCTGTCTTTGTTCCAAATAGGCCTATTTAGCTAAGGTGTAGAAACACATATACGTCACAAAAGAGAATGATTTAGGTTAGAAGCAGGAGCACCTAGCACAGTTTTCCTCTGAGAATTGATTTAGATTTTGTAAGGAATACACACTGCCAATGAGAATTTTCAAACAGGAGAAATGCTTAGTTGGTTCCAAAGAGGACTGCCCAGCAAATTTGAAGGAACTCTTGTCACTCTCCAAAGAAAACTGTGTATGTTAGATGCCTCAAAACCTAGGTCATAGTTTCCTGTGAGAATTGAGTTACTTTTCAGAGGAATTCCTACCGCCAGTCTGAGTGTCAACGTGGAGACATGCATATTTTGTTCGAGCTAAGTGGAAGCAGCACATGTATCTCTGGAAAGAAATAAATCTGTGTTTGGAGCAGGAGGACCTAGCACATTGTTTTCCTGTGAGAATTGTGAGAGTTTTTGTCAGAAATACTTCCTGCAACTTTCAGTTTTAAAGGAGAAACATGATCTCTTTGATCCAAATCGGCCTATACAGTGTAGAAGAAAAACCACATCTATGACTCGAAAGATAGCCATCTGTTTTAGGAGCAGAAGCATCGAGCACCGGCACATTGTTTCCCTGTGAGAATTGAGTAAGTCTTTGATAGGAATCCATCCTGCAACTCAGGTTTCTCATGGTGGAGATAGGCTCACTATGTGCTAAGTAGACCCATACCTGTGAGTTGAAGAAACAAATGTATCTCTCCAAAGAAAACCACCTGTGTTAGGAGCTGCAGCAGGTAGCACATTGTTTCCCTGTGAGAATTGAGTTAATTTTTGAAAAGAATAATTCCTGCAGAAAAGGTTTTTCAAGGTGGACTTAGGATCACTTGGTTCCAAATAGGTGTATTGGGCTGAGTAGAAGAGACACATGTATCTGTCAAAAGAAAACCATTTTCTCCGAACCAGGAGTTTCCAGCACTTTGTACTCCTGAATGAATTGAGTTAGTATTTAAAAGGAGTACTTCCTAAAAGTTAGGTTTTTCAATGTGGAGCTAGGCTGTCTTTTGTCCAAATTGTCTTATTTAGCTAAGTTGAAGAAACGCATGCATTTCTTGACCGAAAACTTTCTCTCTTAGAAGCAGGAGAATCTAGCACATTGTTTCCCTGTGAGAACTGACTTAGTTTTTGAAAAGAATTCTTTCTGCAACTTCGGTTTTTCAAAGTGGAGTTTCTTTGTTCCAACTAGGCCTTTTCAGCTCATTTATGAAACACATTTATCTCTCCAAAGGAAAACATCTATCTATGTTGGAAGCTGCAGCTTGTGTGAGATTTGAGTTCGTGTTTAAACGGAATATTGCTGTAACAGGATTTTCACGGTGGACATAGGCTATGTTTATTCCAATTATGCCTCTTCAGCTGAGTTGAAGGAACACATGTATATCCTGAAAGAAAACCATGTGTGTTAGAAGCAGAAGCATCAAGCACATTGATTCCATGTGATATTTGAGTTGGTTTGGAAAGGAATACCTCCTGTCACGTAAGGTCTGCAAGGCAGAAGTAGGGTCTCTTCGTTCCAATAGTGCATTGTAGCTAGTTGAAGAAACAAATGTATCTCTCGACAGAAAATCATATCTGTTAGAAGCAGGAGCATCTAGTAGAGTATTTTTTCCCTGTAAGAATTGAGTTCCTTTGTGGAAGGAACACTTCATGCAACTTCGGATTTTCAAGGATGAGATTGGCACTCTTTGTTCCAAATAGGCCTATTAAGCTAAGTTGAAGAAACACAGGTATCACCCGAAAGAAAATAATCTGTGTTAGAAGCAGGAGGATGTTAAACAATACTTCCCTGTGAAAGTTGAGTTAGTTTTTTAAAGGACTACTTCCAGCACTTAGGTATTTCAAGGTGGAGATAGGCTCTCGTTTTTCACAAGAGGCCTGTTTAGCTGAGTTGGAGAAACCCATGTGTCTCTCAAAAGAAACCCACTTGTGTTAGAAGCAGGAACACCTACAACGTTGTGTCCCAGTGAGAACTGAGTGAGTTTTTGAAGGGAATATTGACTGCAGCTTAGAATTCAAGGTAAAGATAGGCTACGTTGGTTCCTATTCTGTATTTTCAGTTGAGTTGAAGAGACATGTGAATCTCTTGAAAGAAAACCTTCTGTGTTAGAAGCAGGCACCTCAAGCCCTGTGATTCCCTGAGGGAATTGAGTTTCTTCTGAAATGAATACCTTTTCAACGTAAATTTTCCAAGGCACAGATAGGGTCTCTTTGCCCCAAATAGTCCTATTTACGTAAGTTGAAGAAACACATGGAGCACTAGAAAGAAAGACCATATTTGTTAGAGCATGTGCATGTAGGCCCAATTTGCCCTCTGACAGTTGAGTTAGTTCTGAAAGGAATTCATACACCCAATCCCAGATTTCAAGGTGAAGAAAGGCTCATTTTCTGCCAAATAGGACTGTCCAGATAACTTGAAGAAACACATGAACTTCTCGAAAGAAATCCATCTATATTAGAAGCACAAGCATCAACCACATTGTTTTACTGTGAGGACGCAGTTAGTGTACTTAAGGCATATTTTTTGCAACTTAGGATTTTCAGCGTAGAGATAAGCTCTCCTTATTCCAATAGTCCTATTCAGCTGACTTCTCAACCACGTGAATCGAACCAGAGAAAACCATCTACGTGGTAAGCCTCAGAATTTAGGTCATTGTTTCCCTGCGAGTACTGACTTAGTTAGTGGAAGGAATTCACATGGCCATCAGAGTTTTCAAGGGGGAGAGTGGCTCATTTTGTTCCAAATAGGCCTCTCCAGACAAGTTGAAGGAACTCATGTATCTCTCAAAGAAAACCATGGATGATAGAAGGAGGTGCATCTAGTCCATTATTTCTCTGTGAGAATTGAGTTAGTGTTTTAAAAGGAAACTTCCTGCAACTTAAGTATTTCAAGGTGGAGATTGCCTCTCTTTGTTCCAAACAGTCCAGTTCAGCTGACTTGATGAAACCCATGTATCTCTGAAAAGAAAACAGTCTATGTTAGAAGCAGGAGCATCTCACACTTTCTTTCAATGTAAGAATTGAGGTAGATTTTGCAAAGAATGCTTCCTTCAACTTAGGTTTTTCCAGGTGGACATAGGCTCTCTTGGTTCCAAGTAGGCTTATTAGGCTGAGGTGAAGAAACACATGCATCTCGCCAAAGAAACCCAGTTGTGTTAGATGCGGGAAGATGGAGAACATTATTGCCCTCTGAGAACTGAGTTAGATTTGGCAAAGAATACCTCCTGAAACATAGGATTTTCAAGGTGCAGATAGGCTATGTATATTCCAAATTGGCCTTTTCAGCTGAGTTTAAGAAACACATTCATCTCTCAAAAGAAAACCGTTTGTGTCACAAGCAGGAGTATCTAGCACATTGTTTCCCTCTGACAATCGAGTTAGTTCTCGAAAGGAATACCTCCTGCAACTTAGGTTTTTCAAAGTGCAGATGGGCCCTCTTTGTCCCAAACCGGTCTATACAGGTGAGTTGATGAAGCACGTAACTATCTCATTGGAAAACCATCTGTGTTAGAAGCAGGAGCAGCTAACACTTTGTATCCCTCTGAGAACTGAGGTAGGTTTTGAGAGGAACACTTCCTACACACTAGGTTTTTCAAGGTGGAGATAGGCTGTCTTTGTTCCAAATAGGCCTATTTAGCTAAGGTGTAGAAACACATATACGTCACAAAAGACAATGATTTAGGTTAGAAGCAGGAGCACCTAGCACAGTTTTCCTCTGAGAATTGATTTAGATTTTGTAAGGAATACACACTGCCAATGAGAATTTTCAAACAGGAGAAATGCTTATTTGGTTCCAAAGAGGACTGCCCAGCAAATTTGAAGGAACTCTTGTCACTCTCCAAAGAAAACTGTGTATGTTAGATGCCTCAAAACCTAGGGCATAGTTTCCTGTGAGAATTGAGTTACTTTTCAGAGGAATTCCTACCGCCAGTCTGAGTGTCAAGGTGGAGCCATGCATATTTTGTTCGAGCTAAGTGGAAGCAGCACATGTATCTCTGGAAAGAAATAAATCTGTGTTTGGAGCAGGAGGACCTAGCACATTGTTTTCCTGTGAGAATTGTGAGAGTTTTTGTCAGAAATACTTCCTGCAACTTTCAGTTTTAAAGGAGAAACATGATCTCTTTGATCCAAATCGGCCTATACAGTGTAGAAGAAAAACCACATCTATGACTCGAAAGATAGCCATCTGTTTTAGGAGCAGAAGCATCGAGCACCAGCACATTGTTTCCCTGTGAGAATTGAGTAAGTCTTTGATAGGAATCCATCCTTCAACTCAGGTTTCTCATGGTGGAGATAGGCTCACTATGTGCTAAGTAGACCCATACCTGTGAGTTGAAGAAACAAATGTATCTCTCCAAAGAAAACCACCTGTGTTAGGAGCTGCAGCAGGTAGCACATTGTTTCCCTGTGAGAATTGAGTTAATTTTTGAAAAGAATAATTCCTGCAGAAAAGGTTTTTCAAGGTGGACTTAGGATCACTTGGTTCCAAATAGGTGTATTGGGCTGAGTCGAAGAGACACATGTATCTGTCAAAAGAAAACCATTTTCTCCGAACCAGGAGTTTCCAGCACTTTGTACTCCTGAACGAATTGAGTTAGTATTTAAAAGGAGTACTTCCTAAAAGTTAGGTTTTTCAATGTGGAGCTAGGCTGTCTTTTTTCCAAATTGTCTTATTTAGCTAAGTTGAAGAAACGCATGTATTTCTTGACCGAAAACTTTCTCTCTTAGAAGCAGGAGAATCTAGCACATTGTTTCCCTGTGAGAACTGACTTAGTTTTTGAAAAGAATTCTTTCTGCAACTTCGGTTTTTCAAAGTGGAGTTTCTTTGTTCCAACTAGGCCTTTTCAGCTCATTTATGAAACACATTTATCTCTCCAAAGGAAAACATCTATCTATGTTGGAAGCTGCAGCTTGTGTGAGATTTGAGTTCGTGTTTAAACGGAATATTGCTGTAACAGGATTTTCACGGTGGACATAGGCTATGTTTATTCCAATTACGCCTCTTCAGCTGAGTTGAAGGAACACATGTATATCCTGAAAGAAAACCATGTGTGTTAGAAGCAGAAGCATCAAGCACATTGATTCCATGTGATATTTGAGTTGGTTTGGAAAGGAATACCTCCTGTCACGTAAGGTCTGCAAGGCAGAAGTAGGGTCTCTTCGTTCCAATAGTGCATTGTAGCTAGTTGAAGAAACAAATGTATCTCTCGACAGAAAATCATATCTGTTAGAAGCAGGAGCATCTAGTAGAGTATTTTTTCCCGGTAAGAATTGAGTTCCTTTGTGGAAGGAACACTTCATGCAACTTCGGATTTTCAAGGATGAGATTGGCACTCTTTGTTCCAAATAGGCCTATTAAGCTAAGTTGAAGAGACACAGGTATCACCCGAAAGAAAATAATCTGTGTTAGAAGCAGGAGGATGTTAAACAATACTTCCCTGTGAAAGTTGAGTTAGTTTTTTAAAGGACTACTTCCAGCACTTAGGTATTTCAAGGTGGAGATGGGCTCTCGTTTTTCACAAGAGGCCTGTTTAGCTGAGTTGGAGAAACCCATGTGTCTCTCAAAAGAAACCCACTTGTGCTAGAAGCAGGAACACCTACAACGTTGTGTCCCAGTGAGAACTGAGTGAGTTTTTGAAGGGAATATTGACTGCAGCTTTGAATTCAAGGTAGAGATAGGCTACGTTTGTTCCTATTCTGTATTTTCAGTTGAGTTGAAGAGACATGTGAATCTCTTGAAAGAAAACCTTCTGTGTTAGAAGCAGGCACCTCAAGCCCTTTGATTCCCTGAGGGAATTGAGTTTCTTCTGAAATGAATACCTTTTCAACATAAATTTTCCAAGGCACAGATAGGGTCTCTTTGCCCCAAATAGTCCTATTTACGTAAGTTGAAGAAACACATGGAGCACTAGAAAGAAAGACCATATTTGTTAGACCATGTGCATGTAGGCCCAATTTGCCCTCTGACAGTTGAGTTAGTTCTGAAAGGAATTCATACACCCAATCCCAGTTTTCAAGGTGAAGAAAGGCTCATTTTCTGCCAAATAGGACTGTCCAGATAACTTGAAGAAACACATGAACTTCTCGAAAGAAATCCATCTATATTGGAAGCACAAGCATCAACCACCTTGTTTTACTGTGAGGACGCAGTTAGTGTACTTAAGGCATATTTTTTGCAACTTAGGATTTTCAGCGTAGAGATAAGCTCTCCTTATTCCAATACACCTATTCAGCTGACTTCACAAGCACGTGAATCGAACCAGAGAAAACCATCTACGTGGTAAGCCTCAGAATTTAGGTCATTGTTTCCCTGCGAGTACTGACTTAGTTAGTGGAAGGAATTCACATGGCCATCAGAGTTTTCAAGGGGGAGAGTGGCTCATTTTGTTCCAAATAGGCCTCTCCAGACAAGTTGAAGGAACTCATGTATCTCTCAAAGAAAACCATGGATGATAGAAGGAGGTGCATCTAGTCCATTATTTCTCTGTGAGAATTGAGTTAGTGTTTTAAAAGGAAACTTCCTGCAACTTAAGTATTTCAAGGTGGAGATTGCCTCTCTTTGTTCCAAACAGTCAAGTTCAGCTGACTTGATGAAACCCATGTATCTCTGAAAAGAAAACAGTCTATGTTAGAAGCAGGAGCATCTCACACTTTCTTTCAATCTAAGAATTGAGGTAGATTTTGAAAAGAATGCTTCCTTCCACTTAGGTTTTTCCAGGTGGACATAGGCTCTCTTGGTTCCAAATAGGCTTATTAGGCTGAGGTGAAGAAACACATGCATCTCGCCAAAGAAACCCACTTGTGTTAGATGCGGGAAGATGGAGAACATTATTGCCCTCTGAGAACTGAGTTAGATTTGGCAAAGAATACCTCCTGAAACATAGGATTTTCAAGGTGCAGATAGGCTATGTATATTCCAAATTGGCCTTTTCAGCTGAGTTTAAGAAACACATTCATCTCTCAAAAGAAAACCGTTTGTGTCACAAGCAGGAGTATCTAGCACATTGTTTCCCTCTGACAATCGAGTTAGTTCTCGAAAGGAATACCTCCTGCAACTTAGGTTTTTCAAAGTGCAGATGGGCCCTCTTTGTCCCAAACCGGTCTATACAGGTGAGTTGATGAAGCACGTAACTATCTCATTGGAAAACCATCTGTGTTAGAAGCAGGAGCAGCTAACACTTTGTATCCCTCTGAGAACTGAGGTAGGTTTTGAGAGGAACACTTCCTACACACTAGGTTTTTCAAGGTGGAGATAGGCTGTCTTTGTTCCAAATAGGCCTATTTAGCTAAGGTGTAGAAACACATATACGTCACAAAAGAGAATGATTTAGGTTAGAAGCAGGAGCACCTAGCACAGTTTTCCTCTGAGAATTGATTTAGATTTTGTAAGGAATACACACTGCCAATGAGAATTTTCAAACAGGAGAAATGCTTAGTTGGTTCCAAAGAGGACTGCCCAGCAAATTTGAAGGAACTCTTGTCACTCTCCAAAGAAAACTGTGTATGTTAGATGCCTCAAAACCTAGGTCATAGTTTCCTGTGAGAATTGAGTTACTTTTCAGAGGAATTCCTACCGCCAGTCTGAGTGTCAACGTGGAGACATGCATATTTTGTTCGAGCTAAGTGGAAGCAGCACATGTATCTCTGGAAAGAAATAAATCTGTGTTTGGAGCAGGAGGACCTAGCACATTGTTTTCCTGTGAGAATTGTGAGAGTTTTTGTCAGAAATACTTCCTGCAACTTTCAGTTTTAAAGGAGAAACATGATCTCTTTGATCCAAATCGGCCTATACAGTGTAGAAGAAAAACCACGTCTATGACTCGAAAGATAGCCATCTGTTTTAGGAGCAGAAGCATCGAGCACCAGCACATTGTTTCCCTGTGAGAATTGAGTAAGTCTTTGATAGGAATCCATCCTGCAACTCAGGTTTCTCATGGTGGAGATAGGCTCACTATGTGCTAAGTAGACCCATACCTGTGAGTTGAAGAAACAAATGTATCTCTCCAAAGAAAACCACCTGTGTTAGGAGCTGCAGCAGGCAGCACATTGTTTCCCTGTGAGAATTGAGTTAATTTTTGAAAAGAATAATTCCTGCAGAAAAGGTTTTTCAAGGTGGACTTAGGATCGCTTGGTTCCAAATAGGTGTATTGGGCTGAGTCGAAGAGACACATGTATCTGTCAAAAGAAAACCATTTTCTCCGAACCAGGAGTTTCCAGCACTTTGTACTCCTGAACGAATTGAGTTAGTATTTAAAAGGAGTACTTCCTAAAAGTTAGGTTTTTCAATGTGGAGCTAGGCTGTCTTTTTTCCAAATTGTCTTATTTAGCTAAGTTGAAGAATAGCATGTATTTCTTGACCGAAAACTTTCTCTCTTAGAAGCAGGAGAATCTAACACATTGTTTCCCTGTGAGAACTGACTTAGGTTTTGAAAAGAATTCTTTCTGCAACTTCGGTTTTTCAAAGTGGAGTTTCTTTGTTCCAACTAGGCCTTTTCAGCTCATTTATGAAACACATTTATCTCTCCAAAGGAAAACATCTATCTATGTTGGAAGCTGCAGCTTGTGTGAGATTTGAGTTCGTGTTTAAACGGAATATTGCTGTAACAGGATTTTCACGGTAGACATAGGCTATGTTTATTCCAATTACGCCTCTTCAGCTGAGTTGAAGGAACACATGTATATCCTGAAAGAAAACCATGTGTGTTAGAAGCAGAAGCATCAAGCACATTGATTCCATTTGACATTTGAGTTGGTTTGGAAAGGAATACCTCCTGTCACGTAAGGTCTGCAAGGCAGAAGTAGGGTCTCTTCGTTCCAATAGTGCATTGTAGCTAGTTGAAGAAACAAATGTATCTCTCGACAGAAAATCATATCTGTTAGAAGCAGGAGCATCTAGTAGAGTATTTTTTCCCTGTAAGAATTGAGTTCCTTTGTGGAAGGAACACTTCATGCAACTTCGGATTTTCAAGGATGAGATTGGCACTCTTTGTTCCAAATAGGCCTATTAAGCTAAGTTGAAGAAACACAGGTATCACCCGAAAGAAAATAATCTGTGTTAGAAGCAGGAGGATGTTAAACAATACTTCCCTGTGAAAGTTGAGTTAGTTTTTTAAAGGACTACTTCCAGCACTTAGGTATTTCAAGGTGGAGATGGGCTCTCGTTTTTCACAAGAGGCCTGTTTAGCTGAGTTGGAGAAACCCATGTGTCTCTCAAAAGAAACCCACTTGTGTTAGAAGCAGGAACACCTACAACGTTGTGTCCCAGTGAGAACTGAGTGAGTTTTTGAAGGGAATATTGACTGCAGCTTAGAATTCAAGGTAGAGATAGGCTACGTTTGTTCCTATTCTGTATTTTCAGTTAAGTTGAAGAGACATGTGAATCTCTTGAAAGAAAACCTTCTGTGTTAGAAGCAGGCACCTCAAGCCCTTTGATTCCCTGAGGGAATTGAGTTTCTTCTGAAATGAATACCTTTTCAACGTAAATTTTCCAAGGCACAGATAGGGTCTCTTTGCCCCAAATAGTCCTATTTACGTAAGTTGAAGAAACACATGGAGCACTAGAAAGAAAGACCATATTTGTTAGAGCATGTGCATGTAGGCCCAATTTGCCCTCTGACAGTTGAGTTAGTTCTGAAAGGAATTCATACACCCAATCCCAGTTTTCAAGGTGAAGAAAGGCTCATTTTGTGCCAAATAGGACTGTCCAGATAACTTGAAGAAACACATGAACTTCTCGAAAGAAATCCATCTATATTAGAAGCACAAGCATCAACCACATTGTTTTACTGTGAGGACGCAGTTAGTGTACTTAAGGCATATTTTTTGCAACTTAGGATTTTCAGCATAGAGATAAGCTCTCCTTATTCCAATACACCTATTCAGCTGACTTCTCAACCACGTGAATCGAACCAGAGAAAACCATCTACGTGGTAAGCCTCAGAATTTAGGTCATTGTTTCCCTGCGAGTACTGACTTAGTTAGTGGAAGGAATTCACATGGCCATCAGAGTTTTCAAGGGGGAGAGTGGCTCATTTTGTTCCAAATAGGCCTCTCCAGACAAGTTGAAGGAACTCATGTATCTCTCAAAGAAAACCATGGATGACAGAAGGAGGTGCATCTAGTCCATTATTTCTCTGTGAGAATTGAGTTAGTGTTTTAAAAGGAAACTTCCTGCAACTTAAGTATTTCAAGTTGGAGATTGCCTCTCTTTGTTCCAAACAGTCCAGTTCAGCTGACTTGATGAAACCCATGTATCTCTGAAAAGAAAACAGTCTATGTTAGAAGCAGGAGCATCTCACACTTTCTTTCAATGTAAGAATTGAGGTAGATTTTGAAAAGAATGCTTCCTTCAACTTAGGTTTTTCCAGGTGGATATAGGCTCTCTTGGTTCCAAGTAGGCTTATTAGGCTGAGGTGAAGAAACACATGCATCTCGCCAAAGAAACCCACTTGTGTTAGATGCGGGAAGATGGAGAACATTATTGCCCTCTGAGAACTGAGTTAGTTTTGGCAAAGAATACCTCCTGAAACATAGGATTTTCAAGGTGCAGATAGGCTATGTATATTCCAAATTGGCCTTTTCAGCTGAGTTTAAGAAACACATTCATCTCTCAAAAGAAAACCGTTTGTGTCACAAGCAGGAGTATCTAGCACATTGTTTCCCTCTGACAATCGAGTTAGTTCTCGAAAGTAATACCTCCTGCAACTTAGGTTTTTCAAAGTGCAGATGGGCCCTCTTTGTCCCAAACCGGTCTATACCGGTGAGTTGATGAAGCACGTAACTATCTCATTGGAAAACCATCTGTGTTAGAAGCAGGAGCAGCTAACACTTTGTATCCCTCTGAGAACTGAGGTAGGTTTTGAGAGGAACACTTCCTACACACTAGGTTTTTCAAGGTGGAGATAGGCTGTCTTTGTTCCAAATAGGCCTATTTAGCTAAGGTGTAGAAACACATATACGTCACAAAAGACAATGATTTAGGTTAGAAGCAGGAGCACCTAGCACAGTTTTCCTCTGAGAATTGATTTAGATTTTGTAAGGAATACACACTGCCAATGAGAATTTTCAAAGAGGAGAAATGCTTATTTGGTTCCAAAGAGGACTGCCCAGCAAATTTGAAGGAACTCTTGTCACTCTCCAAAGAAAACTGTGTATGTTAGATGCCTCAAAACCTAGGGCATAGTTTCCTGTGAGAATTGAGTTACTTTTCAGAGGAATTCCTACCGCCAGTCTGAGTGTCAAGGTGGAGACATGCATATTTTGTTCGAGCTAAGTGGAAGCAGCACATGTATCTTTTGATAGAAATAAATCTGTGTTTGGAGCAGGAGGACCTAGCACATTGTTTTCCTGTAAGAATTGTGAGAGTTTTTGTCAGAAATACTTCCTGCAACTTTCAGTTTTAAAGGAGAAACATGATCTCTTTGATCCAAATCGGCCTATACAGTGTAGAAGAAAAACCATATCTATGACTCGAAAGATAGCCATCTGTTTTAGGAGCAGAAGCATCGAGCACCAGCACATTGTTTCCCTGTGAGAATTGAGTAAGTCTTTGATAGGAATCCATCCTGCAACTCAGGTTTCTCATGGTGGAGATAGGCTCACTATGTGCTAAGTAGACCCATACCTGTGAGTTGAAGAAACAAATGTATCTCTCCAAAGAAAACCACCTGTGTTAGGAGCTGCAGCAGGCAGCACATTGTTTCCCTGTGAGAATTGAGTTAATTTTTGAAAAGAATAATTCCTGCAGAAAAGGTTTTTCAAGGTGGACTTAGGATCACTTGGTTCCAAATAGGTGTATTGGGCTGAGTCGAAGAGACACATGTATCTGTCAAAAGAAAACCATTTTCTCCGAACCAGGAGTTTCCAGCACTTTGTACTCCTGAACGAATTGAGTTAGTATTTAAAAGGAGTACTTCCTAAAAGTTAGGTTTTTCAATGTGGAGCTAGGCTGTCTTTTTTCCAAATTGTCTTATTTAGCTAAGTTGAAGAATAGCATGTATTTCTTGACCGAAAACTTTCTCTCTTAGAAGCAGGAGAATCTAACACATTGTTTCCCTGTGAGAACTGACTTAGGTTTTGAAAAGAATTCTTTCTGCAACTTCGGTTTTTCAAAGTGGAGTTTCTTTGTTCCAACTAGGCCTTTTCAGCTCATTTATGAAACACATTTATCTCTCCAAAGGAAAACATCTATCTATGTTGGAAGCTGCAGCTTGTGTGAGATTTGAGTTCGTGTTTAAACGGAATATTGCTGTAACAGGATTTTCACGGTGGACATAGGCTATGTTTATTCCAATTACGCCTCTTCAGCTGAGTTGAAGGAACACATGTATATCCTGAAAGAAAACCATGTGTGTTAGAAGCAGAAGCATCAAGCACATTGATTCCATTTGACATTTGAGTTGGTTTGGAAAGGAATACCTCCTGTCACGTAAGGTCTGCAAGGCAGAAGTAGGGTCTCTTCGTTCCAATAGTGCATTGTAGCTAGTTGAAGAAACAAATGTATCTCTCGACAGAAAATCATATCTGTTAGAAGCAGGAGCATCTAGAGTATTTTTTCCCTGTAAGAATTGAGTTCCTTTGTGGAAGGAACACTTCATGCAACTTCGGATTTTCAAGGATGAGATTGGCACTCTTTGTTCCAAATAGGCCTATTAAGCTAAGTTGAAGAAACACAGGTATCACCCGAAAGAAAATAATCTGTGTTAGAAGCAGGAGGATGTTAAACAATACTTCCCTGTGAAAGTTGAATTAGTTTTTTAAAGGACTACTTCCAGCACTTAGGTATTTCAAGGTGGAGATGGGCTCTCGTTTTTCACAAGAGGCCTGTTTAGCTGAGTTGGAGAAACCCATGTGTCTCTCAAAAGAAACCCACTTGTGTTAGAAGCAGGAACACCTACAACGTTGTGTCCCAGTGAGAACTGAGTGAGTTTTTGAAGGGAATATTGACTGCAGCTTAGAATTCAAGGTAGAGATAGGCTACGTTTGTTCCTATTCTGTATTTTCAGTTGAGTTGAAGAGACATGTGAATCTCTTGAAAGAAAACCTTCTGTGTTAGAAGCAGGCACCTCAAGCCCTTTGATTCCCTGAGGGAATTGAGTTTCTTCTGAAATGAATACCTTTTCAACGTAAATTTTCCAAGGCACAGATAGGGTCTCTTTGCCCCAAATAGTCCTATTTACGTAAGTTGAAGAAACACATGGAGCACTAGAAAGAAAGACCATATTTGTTAGAGCATGTGCATGTAGGCCCAATTTGCCCTCTGACAGTTGAGTTAGTTCTGAAAGGAATTCATACAACCAATCCCAGTTTTCAAGGTGAAGAAAGGCTCATTTTGTGCCAAATAGGACTGTCCAGATAACTTGAAGAAACACATGAACTTCTCGAAAGAAATCCATCTATATTAGAAGCACAAGCATCAACCACATTGTTTTACTGTGAGGACGCAGTTAGTGTACTTAAGGCATGTTTTTTGCAACTTAGGATTTTCAGCGTAGAGATAAGCTCTCCTTATTCCAATAGACCTATTCAGCTGACTTCTCAACCACGTGAATCGAACCAGAGAAAACCATCTACGTGGTAAGCCTCAGAATTTAGGTCATTGTTTCCCTGCGAGTACTGACTTAGTTAGTGGAAGGAATTCACATGGCCATCAGAGTTTTCAAGGTGGAGAGTGGCTCATTTTGTTCCAAATAGGCCTCTCCAGACAAGTTGAAGGAACTCATGTATCTCTCAAAGAAAACCATGGATGATAGAAGGAGGTGCATCTAGTCCATTATTTCTCTGTGAGAATTGAGTTAGTGTTTTAAAAGGAAACTTCCTGCAACTTAAGTATTTCAAGTTGGAGATTGCCTCTCTTTGTTCCAAACAGTCCAGTTCAGCTGACTTGATGAAACCCATGTATCTCTGAAAAGAAAACAGTCTATGTTAGAAGGAGGAGCATCTCACACTTTCTTTCAATGTAAGAATTGAGGTAGATTTTGAAAAGAATGCTTCCTTCAACTTAGGTTTTTCCAGGTGGATATAGGCTCTCTTTTTTCCAAGTAGGCTTATTAGGCTGAGGTGAAGAAACACATGCATCTCGCCAAAGAAACCCACTTGTGTTAGATGCGGGAAGATGGAGAACATTATTGCCCTCTGAGAACTGAGTTAGATTTGGCAAAGAATACCTCCTGAAACATAGGATTTTCAAGGTGCAGATAGGCTATGTATATTCCAAATTTGCCTTTTCAGCTGAGTTTAAGAAACACATTCATCTCTCAAAAGAAAACCGTTTGTGTCACAAGCAGGAGTATCTAGCACATTGTTTCCCTCTGACAATCGAGTTAGTTCTCGAAAGGAATACCTCCTGCAACTTAGGTTTTTCAAAGTGCAGATGGGCCCTCTTTGTCCCAAACCGGTCTATACCGGTGAGTTGATGAAGCACGTAACTATCTCATTGGAAAACCATCTGTGTTAGAAGCAGGAGCAGCTAACACTTTGTATCCCTCTGAGAACTGAGGTAGGTTTTGAGAGGAACACTTCCTACACACTAGGTTTTTCAAGGTGGAGATAGGCTGTCTTTGTTCGAAATAGGCCTATTTAGCTAAGGTGTAGAAACACATATACGTCACAAAAGACAATGATTTAGGTTAGAAGCAGGAGCACCTAGCACAGTTTTCCTCTGAGAATTGATTTAGATTTTGTAAGGAATACACACTGCCAATGAGAATTTTCAAACAGGAGAAATGCTTATTTGGTTCCAAAGAGGACTGCCCAGCAAATTTGAAGGAACTCTTGTCACTCTCCAAAGAAAACTGTGTATGTTAGTTGCCTCAAAACCTAGGGCATAGTTTCCTGTGAGAATTGAGTTACTTTTCAGAGGAATTCCTACCGCCAGTCTGAGTGTCAAGGTGGAGACATGCATATTTTGTTCGAGCTAAGTGGAAGCAGCACATGTATCTCTGGAAAGAAATCAATCTGTGTTTGGAGCAGGAGGACCTAGCACATTATTTTCCTGTGAGAATTGTGAGAGTTATTGTCAGAAATACTTCCTGCAACTTTCAGTTTTAAAGGAGAAACATGATCTCTTTGATCCAAATCGGCCTATACAGTGTAGAAGAAAAACCACATCTATGACTCGAAATATAGCCATCTGTTTTAGGAGCAGAAGCATCGAGCACCAGCACATTGTTTCCCTGTGAGAATTGAGTAAGTCTTTGATAGGAATCCATCCTGCAACTCAGGTTTCTCATGGTGGAGATAGGCTCACTATGTGCTAAGTAGACCCATACCTGTGAGTTGAAGAAACAAATGTATCTCTCCAAAGAAAACCACCTGTGTTAGGAGCTGCAGCAGGCAGCACATTGTTTCCCTGTGAGAATTGAGTTAATTTTTGAAAAGAATAATTCCTGCAGAAAAGGTTTTTCAAGGTGGAATTAGGATCACTTGGTTCCAAATAGGTGTATTGGGCTGAGTCGAAGAGACACATGTATCTGTCAAAAGAAAACCATTTTCTCCGAACCAGGAGTTTCCAGCACTTTGTACTCCTGAACGAATTGAGTTAGTATTTAAAAGGAGTACTTCCTAAAAGTTAGGTTTTTCAATGTGGAGCTAGGCTGTCTTTTTTCCAAATTGTCTTATTTAGCTAAGTTGAAGAAACGCATGTATTTCTTGACCGAAAACTTTCTCTCTTAGAAGCAGGAGAATCTAGCACATTGTTTCCCTGTGAGAACTGACTTAGTTTTTGAAAAGAATTCTTTCTGCAACTTCGGTTTTTCAAAGTGGAGTTTCTTTGTTCCAACTAGGCCTTTTCAGCTCATTTATGAAACACACTTATCTCTCCAAAGGAAAGCATCTATCTATGTTGGAAGCTGCAGCTTGTGTGAGATTTGAGTTCGTGTTTAAACGGAATATTGCTGTAACAGGATTTTCACGGTGGACATAGGCTATGTTTATTCCAATTACGCCTCTTCAGCTGAGTTGAAGGAACACATGTATATCCTGAAAGAAAACCATGTGTGTTAGAAGCAGAAGCATCAAGCACATTGATTCCATGTGATATTTGAGTTGGTTTGGAAAGGAATACCTCCTGTCACGTAAGGTCTGCAAGGCAGAAGTAGGGTCTCTTCGTTCCAATAGTGCATTGTAGCTAGTTGAAGAAACAAATGTATCTCTCGACAGAAAATCATATCTGTTAGAAGCAGGAGCATCTAGTAGAGTATTTTTTCCCTGTAAGAATTGAGTTCCTTTGTGGAAGGAACACTTCATGCAACTTCGGATTTTCAAGGATGAGATTGGCACTCTTTGTTCCGAATAGGCCTATTAAGCTAAGTTGAAGAAACACAGGTATCACCCGAAAGAAAATAATCTGTGTTAGAAGCAGGAGGATGTTAAACAATACTTCCCTGTGAAAGTTGAGTTAGTTTTTTAAAGGACTACTTGAGCACTTAGGTATTTCAAGGTGGAGATGGGCTCTCGTTTTTCACAAGAGGCCTGTTTAGCTGAGTTGGAGAAACCCATGTGTCTCTCAAAAGAAACCCACTTGTGTTAGAAGCAGGAACACCTACAACGTTGTGTAACAGTGAGAACTGAGTGAGTTTTTGAAGGGAATATTGACTGCAGCTTAGAATTCAAGGTAGAGATAGGCTACGTTGGTTCCTATTCTGTATTTTCAGTTGAGTTGAAGAGACATGTGAATCTCTTGAAAGAAAACCTTCTGTGTTAGAAGCAGGCACCTCAAGCCCTTTGATTCCCTGAGGGAATTGAGTTTCTTCTGAAATGAATACCTTTTCAACGTAAATTTTCCAAGGCACAGATAGGGTCTCTTTGTCCCAAATACTCCTATTTACGTAAGTTGAAGAAACACATGGAGCACTAGAAAGAAAGACCATATTTGTTAGAGCATGTGCATGTAGGCCCAATTTGCCCTCTGACAGTTGAGTTAGTTCTGAAAGGAATTCATACACCCAATCCCAGTTTTCAAGGTGAAGAAATGCTCATTTTGTGCCAAATAGGACTGTCCAGATAACTTGAAGAAACACATGAACTTCTTGAAAGAAATCCATCTATATTAGAAGCACAAGCATCAACCACATTGTTTTACTGTGAGGACGCAGTTAGTGTACTTAAGGCATGTTTTTTGCAACTTAGGATTTTCAGCGTAGAGATAAGCTCTCCTTATTCCAATAGACCTATTCAGCTGACTTCTCAACCACGTGAATCGAACCAGAGAAAACCATCTACGTGGTAAGCCTCAGAATTTAGGTCATTGTTTCCCTGCGAGTACTGACTTAGTTAGTGGAAGGAATTCACATGGCCATCAGAGTTTTCAAGGTGGAGAGTGGCTCATTTTGTTCCAAATAGGCCTCTCCAGACAAGTTGAAGGAACTCATGTATCTCTCAAAGAAAACCATGGATGACAGAAGGAGGTGCATCTAGTCCATTATTTCTCTGTGAGAATTGAGTTAGTGTTTTAAAAGGAAACTTCCTGCAACTTAAGTATTTCAAGTTGGAGATTGCCTCTCTTTGTTCCAAACAGTCCAGTTCAGCTGACTTGATGAAACCCATGTATCTCTGAAAAGAAAACAGTCTATGTTAGAAGGAGGAGCATCTCACACTTTCTTTCAATCTAAGAATTGAGGTAGATTTTGAAAAGAATGCTTCCTTCAACTTAGGTTTTTCCAGGTGGATATAGGCTCTCTTGGTTCCAAGTAGGCTTATTAGGCTGAGGTGAAGAAACACATGCATCTCGCCAAAGAAACCCACTTGTGTTAGATGCGGGAAGATGGAGAACATTATTGCCCTCTGAGAACTGAGTTAGATTTGGCAAAGAATACCTCCTGAAACATAGGATTTTCAAGGTGCAGATAGGCTATGTATATTCCAAATTGGCCTTTTCAGCTGAGTTTAAGAAACACATTCATCTCTCAAAAGAAAACCGTTTGTGTCACAAGCAGGAGTATCTAGCACATTGTTTCCCTCTGACAATCGAGTTAGTTCTCGAAAGGAATACCTCCTGCAACTTAGGTTTTTCAAAGTGCAGATGGGCCCTCTTTGTCCCAAACCGGTCTATACAGGTGAGTTGATGAAGCACGTAACTATCTCATTGGAAAACCATCTGTGTTAGAAGCAGGAGCAGCTAACACTTTGTATCCCTCTGAGAACTGAGGTAGGTTTTGAGAGGAACACTTCCTACACACTAGGTTTTTCAAGGTGGAGATAGGCTGTCTTTGTTCCAAATAGGCCTATTTAGCTAAGGTGTAGAAACACATATACGTCACAAAAGAGAATGATTTAGGTTAGAAGCAGGAGCACCTAGCACAGTTTTCCTCTGAGAATTGATTTAGATTTTGTAAGGAATACACACTGCCAATGAGAATTTTCAAACAGGAGAAATGCTTAGTTGGTTCCAAAGAGGACTGCCCAGCAAATTTGAAGGAACTCTTGTCACTCTCCAAAGAAAACTGTGTATGTTAGATGCCTCAAAACCTAGGTCATAGTTTCCTGTGAGAATTGAGTTACTTTTCAGAGGAATTCCTACCGCCAGTCTGAGTGTCAACGTGGAGACATGCATATTTTGTTCGAGCTAAGTGGAAGCAGCACATGTATCTCTGGAAAGAAATAAATCTGTGTTTGGAGCAGGAGGACCTAGCACATTGTTTTCCTGTGAGAATTGTGAGAGTTTTTGTCAGAAATACTTCCTGCAACTTTCAGTTTTAAAGGAGAAACATGATCTCTTTGATCCAAATCGGCCTATACAGTGTAGAAGAAAAACCACATCTATGACTCGAAAGATAGCCATCTGTTTTAGGAGCAGAAGCATCGAGCACCGGCACATTGTTTCCCTGTGAGAATTGAGTAAGTCTTTGATAGGAATCCATCCTGCAACTCAGGTTTCTCATGGTGGAGATAGGCTCACTATGTGCTAAGTAGACCCATACCTGTGAGTTGAAGAAACAAATGTATCTCTCCAAAGAAAACCACCTGTGTTAGGAGCTGCAGCAGGTAGCACATTGTTTCCCTGTGAGAATTGAGTTAATTTTTGAAAAGAATAATTCCTGCAGAAAAGGTTTTTCAAGGTGGACTTAGGATCACTTGGTTCCAAATAGGTGTATTGGGCTGAGTAGAAGAGACACATGTATCTGTCAAAAGAAAACCATTTTCTCCGAACCAGGAGTTTCCAGCACTTTGTACTCCTGAATGAATTGAGTTAGTATTTAAAAGGAGTACTTCCTAAAAGTTAGGTTTTTCAATGTGGAGCTAGGCTGTCTTTTGTCCAAATTGTCTTATTTAGCTAAGTTGAAGAAACGCATGCATTTCTTGACCGAAAACTTTCTCTCTTAGAAGCAGGAGAATCTAGCACATTGTTTCCCTGTGAGAACTGACTTAGTTTTTGAAAAGAATTCTTTCTGCAACTTCGGTTTTTCAAAGTGGAGTTTCTTTGTTCCAACTAGGCCTTTTCAGCTCATTTATGAAACACATTTATCTCTCCAAAGGAAAACATCTATCTATGTTGGAAGCTGCAGCTTGTGTGAGATTTGAGTTCGTGTTTAAATGGAATATTGCTGTAACAGGATTTTCACGGTGGACATAGGCTATGTTTATTCCAATTATGCCTCTTCAGCTGAGTTGAAGGAACACATGTATATCCTGAAAGAAAACCATGTGTGTTAGAAGCAGAAGCATCAAGCACATTGATTCCATGTGATATTTGAGTTGGTTTGGAAAGGAATACCTCCTGTCACGTAAGGTCTGCAAGGCAGAAGTAGGGTCTCTTCGTTCCAATAGTGCATTGTAGCTAGTTGAAGAAACAAATGTATCTCTCGACAGAAAATCATATCTGTTAGAAGCAGGAGCATCTAGTAGAGTATTTTTTCCCTGTAAGAATTGAGTTCCTTTGTGGAAGGAACACTTCATGCAACTTCGGATTTTCAAGGATGAGATTGGCACTCTTTGTTCCAAATAGGCCTATTAAGCTAAGTTGAAGAAACACAGGTATCACCCGAAAGAAAATAATCTGTGTTAGAAGCAGGAGGATGTTAAACAATACTTCCCTGTGAAAGTTGAGTTAGTTTTTTAAAGGACTACTTCCAGCACTTAGGTATTTCAAGGTGGAGATAGGCTCTCGTTTTTCACAAGAGGCCTGTTTAGCTGAGTTGGAGAAACCCATGTGTCTCTCAAAAGAAACCCACTTGTGTTAGAAGCAGGAACACCTACAACGTTGTGTCCCAGTGAGAACTGAGTGAGTTTTTGAAGGGAATATTGACTGCAGCTTAGAATTCAAGGTAGAGATAGGCTACGTTGGTTCCTATTCTGTATTTTCAGTTGAGTTGAAGAGACATGTGAATCTCTTGAAAGAAAACCTTCTGTGTTAGAAGCAGGCACCTCAAGCCCTGTGATTCCCTGAGGGAATTGAGTTTCTTCTGAAATGAATACCTTTTCAACGTAAATTTTCCAAGGCACAGATAGGGTCTCTTTGCCCCAAATAGTCCTATTTACGTAAGTTGAAGAAACACATGGAGCACTAGAAAGAAAGACCATATTTGTTAGAGCATGTGCATGTAGGCCCAATTTGCCCTCTGACAGTTGAGTTAGTTCTGAAAGGAATTCATACACCCAATCCCAGATTTCAAGGTGAAGAAAGGCTCATTTTCTGCCAAATAGGACTGTCCAGATAACTTGAAGAAACACATGAACTTCTCGAAAGAAATCCATCTATATTAGAAGCACAAGCATCAACCACATTGTTTTACTGTGAGGACGCAGTTAGTGTACTTAAGGCATATTTTTTGCAACTTAGGATTTTCAGCGTAGAGATAAGCTCTCCTTATTCCAATACACCTATTCAGCTGACTTCACAAGCACGTGAATCGAACCAGAGAAAACCATCTACGTGGTAAGCCTCAGAATTTAGGTCATTGTTTCCCTGCGAGTACTGACTTAGTTAGTGGAAGGAATTCACATGGCCATCAGAGTTTTCAAGGGGGAGAGTGGCTCATTTTGTTCCAAATAGGCCTCTCCAGACAAGTTGAAGGAACTCATGTATCTCTCAAAGAAAACCATGGATGATAGAAGGAGGTGCATCTAGTCCATTATTTCTCTGTGAGAATTGAGTTAGTGTTTTAAAAGGAAACTTCCTGCAACTTAAGTATTTCAAGGTGGAGATTGCCTCTCTTTGTTCCAAACAGTCCAGTTCAGCTGACTTGATGAAACCCATGTATCTCTGAAAAGAAAACAGTCTATGTTAGAAGCAGGAGCATCTCACACTTTCTTTCAATGTAAGAATTGAGGTAGATTTTGCAAAGAATGCTTCCTTCAACTTAGGTTTTTCCAGGTGGACATAGGCTCTCTTGGTTCCAAGTAGGCTTATTAGGCTGAGGTGAAGAAACACATGCATCTCGCCAAAGAAACCCACTTGTGTTAGATGCGGGAAGATGGAGAACATTATTGCCCTCTGAGAACTGAGTTAGATTTGGCAAAGAATACCTCCTGAAACATAGGATTTTCAAGGTGCAGATAGGCTATGTATATTCCAAATTGGCCTTTTCAGCTGAGTTTAAGAAATACATTCATCTCTCAAAAGAAAACCGTTTGTGTCACAAGCAGGAGTATCTAGCACATTGTTTCCCTCTGACAATCGAGTTAGTTCTCGAAAGGAATACCTCCTGCAACTTAGGTTTTTCAAAGTGCAGATGGGCCCTCTTTGTCCCAAACCGGTCTATACAGGTGAGTTGATGAAGCACGTAACTATCTCATTGGAAAACCATCTGTGTTAGAAGCAGGAGCAGCTAACACTTTGTATCCCTCTGAGAACTGAGGTAGGTTTTGAGAGGAACACTTCCTACACACTAGGTTTTTCAAGGTGGAGATAGGCTGTCTTTGTTCCAAATAGGCCTATTTAGCTAAGGTGTAGAAACACATATACGTCACAAAAGACAATGATTTAGGTTAGAAGCAGGAGCACCTAGCACAGTTTTCCACTGAGAATTGATTTAGATTTTGTAAGGAATACACACTGCCAATGAGAATTTTCAAACAGGAGAAATGCTTATTTGGTTCCAAAGAGGACTGCCCAGCAAATTTGAAGGAACTCTTGTCACTCTCCAAAGAAAACTGTGTATGTTAGATGCCTCAAAACCTAGGGCATAGTTTCTTGTGAGAATTGAGTTACTTTTCAGAGGAATTCCTACCGCCAGTCTGAGTGTCAAGGTGGAGCCATGCATATTTTGTTCGAGCTAAGTGGAAGCAGCACATGTATCTCTGGAAAGAAATAAATCTGTGTTTGGAGCAGGAGGACCTAGCACATTGTTTTCCTGTGAGAATTGTGAGAGTTTTTGTCAGAAATACTTCCTGCAACTTTCAGTTTTAAAGGAGAAACATGATCTCTTTGATCCAAATCGGCCTGTACAGTGTAGAAGAAAAACCACATCTATGACTCGAAAGATAGCCCTCTGTTTTAGGAGCAGAAGCATCGAGCACCAGCACATTGTTTCCCTGTGAGAATTGAGTAAGTCTTTGATAGGAATCCATCCTGCAACTCAGGTTTCTCATGGTGGAGATAGGCTCACTATGTGCTAAGTAGACCCATACCTGTGAGTTGAAGAAACAAATGTATCTCTCCAAAGAAAACCACCTGTGTTAGGAGCTGCAGCAGGTAGCACATTGTTTCCCTGTGAGAATTGAGTTAATTTTTGAAAAGAATAATTCCTGCAGAAAAGGTTTTTCAAGGTGGAATTAGGATCACTTGGTTCCAAATAGGTGTATTGGGCTGAGTCGAAGAGACACATGTATCTGTCAAAAGAAAACCATTTTCTCCGAACCAGGAGTTTCCAGCACTTTGTAATCCTGAACGAATTGAGTTAGTATTTAAAAGGAGTACTTCCTAAAAGTTAGGTTTTTCAATGTGGAGCTAGGCTGTCTTTTTTCCAAATTGTCTTATTTAGCTAAGTTGAAGAAACGCATGTATTTCTTGACCGAAAACTTTCTCTCTTAGAAGCAGGAGAATCTAGCACATTGTTTCCCTGTGAGAACTGACTTAGTTTTTGAAAAGAATTCTTTCTGCAACTTCGGTTTTTCAAAGTGGAGTTTCTTTGTTCCAACTAGGCCTTTTCAGCTCATTTATGAAACACATTTATCTCTCCAAAGGAAAACATCTATCTATGTTGGAAGCTGCAGCTTGTGTGAGATTTGAGTTCGTGTTTAAACGGAATATTGCTGTAACAGGATTTTCACGGTGGACATAGGCTATGTTTATTCCAATTACGCCTCTTCAGCTGAGTTGAAGGAACACATGTATATCCTGAAAGAAAACCATATGTGTTAGAAGCAGAAGCATCAAGCACATTGATTCCATGTGATATTTGAGTTGGTTTGGAAAGGAATACCTCCTGTCACGTAAGGTCTGCAAGGCAGAAGTAGGGTCTCTTCGTTCCAATAGTGCATTGTAGCTAGTTGAAGAAACAAATGTATCTCTCGACAGAAAATCATATCTGTTAGAAGCAGGAGCATCTAGTAGAGTATTTTTTCCCTGTAAGAATTGAGTTCCTTTGTGGAAGGAACACTTCATGCAACTTCGGATTTTCAAGGATGAGATTGGCACTCTTTGTTCCAAATAGGCCTATTAAGCTAAGTTGAAGAAACACAGGTATCACCCGAAAGAAAATAATCTGTGTTAGAAGCAGGAGGATGTTAAACAATACTTCCCTGTGAAAGTTGAGTTAGTTTTTTAAAGGACTACTTCCAGCACTTAGGTATTTCAAGGTGGAGATGGGCTCTCGTTTTTCACAAGAGGCCTGTTTAGCTGAGTTGGAGAAACCCATGTGTCTCTCAAAAGAAACCCACTTGTGTTAGAAGCAGGAACACCTACAACGTTGTGTCCCAGTGAGAACTGAGTGAGTTTTTGAAGGGAATATTGACTGCAGCTTTGAATTCAAGGTAGAGATAGGCTACGTTTGTTCCTATTCTGTATTTTCAGTTGAGTTGAAGAGACATGTGAATCTCTTGAAAGAAAACCTTCTGTGTTAGAAGCAGGCACCTCAAGCCCTTTGATTCCCTGAGGGAATTGAGTTTCTTCTGAAATGAATACCTTTTCAACATAAATTTTCCAAGGCACAGATAGGGTCTCTTTGCCCCAAATAGTCCTATTTACGTAAGTTGAAGAAACACATGGAGCACTAGAAAGAAAGACCATATTTGTTAGAGCATGTGCATGTAGGCCCAATTTGCCCTCTGACAGTTGAGTTAGTTCTGAAAGGAATTCATACACCCAATCCCAGTTTTCAAGGTGAAGAAAGGCTCATTTTCTGCCAAATAGGACTGTCCAGATAACTTGAAGAAACACATGAACTTCTCGAAAGAAATCCATCTATATTAGAAGCACAAGCATCAACCACCTTGTTTTACTGTGAGGACGCAGTTAGTGTACTTAAGGCATATTTTTTGCAACTTAGGATTTTCAGCGTAGAGATAAGCTCTCCTTATTCCAATACACCTATTCAGCTGACTTCACAAGCACGTGAATCGAACCAGAGAAAACCATCTACGTGGTAAGCCTCAGAATTTAGGTCATTGTTTCCCTGCGAGTACTGACTTAGTTAGTGGAAGGAATTCACATGGCCATCAGAGTTTTCAAGGGGGAGAGTGGCTCATTTTGTTCCAAATAGGCCTCTCCAGACAAGTTGAAGGAACTCATGTATCTCTCAAAGAAAACCATGGATGATAGAAGGAGGTGCATCTAGTCCATTATTTCTCTGTGAGAATTGAGTTAGTGTTTTAAAAGGAAACTTCCTGCAACTTAAGTATTTCAAGGTGGAGATTGCCTCTCTTTGTTCCAAACAGTCCAGTTCAGCTGACTTGATGAAACCCATGTATCTCTGAAAAGAAAACAGTCTATGTTAGAAGCAGGAGCATCTCACACTTTCTTTCAATGTAAGAATTGAGGTAGATTTTGCAAAGAATGCTTCCTTCAACTTAGGTTTTTCCAGGTGGACATAGGCTCTCTTGGTTCCAAGTAGGCTTATTAGGCTGAGGTGAAGAAACACATGCATCTCGCCAAAGAAACCCACTTGTGTTAGATGCGGGAAGATGGAGAACATTATTGCCCTCTGAGAACTGAGTTAGATTTGGCAAAGAATACCTCCTGAAACATAGGATTTTCAAGGTGCAGATAGGCTATGTATATTCCAAATTGGCCTTTTCAGCTGAGTTTAAGAAACACATTCATCTCTCAAAAGAAAACCGTTTGTGTCACAAGCAGGAGTATCTAGCACATTGTTTCCCTCTGACAATCGAGTTAGTTCTCGAAAGGAATACCTCCTGCAACTTAGGTTTTTCAAAGTGCAGATGGGCCCTCTTTGTCCCAAACCGGTCTATACAGGTGAGTTGATGAAGCACGTAACTATCTCATTGGAAAACCATCTGTGTTAGAAGCAGGAGCAGCTAACACTTTGTATCCCTCTGAGAACTGAGGTAGGTTTTGAGAGGAACACTTCCTACACACTAGGTTTTTCAAGGTGGAGATAGGCTGTCTTTGTTCCAAATAGGCCTATTTAGCTAAGGTGTAGAAACACATATACGTCACAAAAGACAATGATTTAGGTTAGAAGCAGGAGCACCTAGCACAGTTTTCCACTGAGAATTGATTTAGATTTTGTAAGGAATACACACTGCCAATGAGAATTTTCAAACAGGAGAAATGCTTATTTGGTTCCAAAGAGGACTGCCCAGCAAATTTGAAGGAACTCTTGTCACTCTCCAAAGAAAACTGTGTATGTTAGATGCCTCAAAACCTAGGGCATAGTTTCCTGTGAGAATTGAGTTACTTTTCAGAGGAATTCCTACCGCCAGTCTGAGTGTCAAGGTGGAGCCATGCATATTTTGTTCGAGCTAAGTGGAAGCAGCACATGTATCTCTGGAAAGAAATAAATCTGTGTTTGGAGCAGGAGGACCTAGCACATTGTTTTCCTGTGAGAATTGTGAGAGTTTTTGTCAGAAATACTTCCTGCAACTTTCAGTTTTAAAGGAGAAACATGATCTCTTTGATCCAAATCGGCCTGTACAGTGTAGAAGAAAAACCACATCTATGACTCGAAAGATAGCCATCTGTTTTAGGAGCAGAAGCATCGAGCACCAGCACATTGTTTCCCTGTGAGAATTGAGTAAGTCTTTGATAGGAATCCATCCTGCAACTCAGGTTTCTCATGGTGGAGATAGGCTCACTATGTGCTAAGTAGACCCATACCTGTGAGTTGAAGAAACAAATGTATCTCTCCAAAGAAAACCACCTGTGTTAGGAGCTGCAGCAGGTAGCACATTGTTTCCCTGTGAGAATTGAGTTAATTTTTGAAAAGAATAATTCCTGCAGAAAAGGTTTTTCAAGGTGGAATTAGGATCACTTGGTTCCAAATAGGTGTATTGGGCTGAGTCGAAGAGACACATGTATCTGTCAAAAGAAAACCATTTTCTCCGAACCAGGAGTTTCCAGCACTTTGTAATCCTGAACGAATTGAGTTAGTATTTAAAAGGAGTACTTCCTAAAAGTTAGGTTTTTCAATGTGGAGCTAGGCTGTCTTTTTTCCAAATTGTCTTATTTAGCTAAGTTGAAGAAACGCATGTATTTCTTGACCGAAAACTTTCTCTCTTAGAAGCAGGAGAATCTAGCACATTGTTTCCCTGTGAGAACTGACTTAGTTTTTGAAAAGAATTCTTTCTGCAACTTCGGTTTTTCAAAGTGGAGTTTCTTTGTTCCAACTAGGCCTTTTCAGCTCATTTATGAAACACATTTATCTCTCCAAAGGAAAACATCTATCTATGTTGGAAGCTGCAGCTTGTGTGAGATTTGAGTTCGTGTTTAAACGGAATATTGCTGTAACAGGATTTTCACGGTGGACATAGGCTATGTTTATTCCAATTACGCCTCTTCAGCTGAGTTGAAGGAACACATGTATATCCTGAAAGAAAACCATATGTGTTAGAAGCAGAAGCATCAAGCACATTGATTCCATGTGATATTTGAGTTGGTTTGGAAAGGAATACCTCCTGTCACGTAAGGTCTGCAAGGCAGAAGTAGGGTCTCTTCGTTCCAATAGTGCATTGTAGCTAGTTGAAGAAACAAATGTATCTCTCGACAGAAAATCATATCTGTTAGAAGCAGGAGCATCTAGTAGAGTATTTTTTCCCTGTAAGAATTGAGTTCCTTTGTGGAAGGAACACTTCATGCAACTTCGGATTTTCAAGGATGAGATTGGCACTCTTTGTTCCAAATAGGCCTATTAAGCTAAGTTGAAGAAACACAGGTATCACCCGAAAGAAAATAATCTGTGTTAGAAGCAGGAGGATGTTAAACAATACTTCCCTGTGAAAGTTGAATTAGTTTTTTAAAGGACTACTTCCAGCACTTAGGTATTTCAAGGTGGAGATGGGCTCTCGTTTTTCACAAGAGGCCTGTTTAGCTGAGTTGGAGAAACCCATGTGTCTCTCAAAAGAAACCCACTTGTGTTAGAAGCAGGAACACCTACAACGTTGTGTCCCAGTGAGAACTGAGTGAGTTTTTGAAGGGAATATTGACTGCAGCTTAGAATTCAAGGTAGAGATAGGCTACGTTGGTTCCTATTCTGTATTTTCAGTTGAGTTGAAGAGACATGTGAATCTCTTGAAAGAAAACCTTCTGTGTTAGAAGCAGGCAACTCAATCCCTTTGATTCCCTGAGGGAATTGAGTTTCTTCTGAAATGAATACCTTTTCAACGTAAATTTTCCAAGGCACAGATAGGGTCTCTTTGCCCCAAATAGTCCTATTTACGTAAGTTGAAGAAACACATGGAGCACTAGAAAGAAAGACCATATTTGTTAGAGCATGTGCATGTAGGCCCAATTTGCCCTCTGACAGTTGAGTTAGTTCTGAAAGGAATTCATACACCCAATCCCAGTTTTCAAGGTGAAGAAAGGCTCATTTTGTGCCAAATAGGACTGTCCAGATAACTTGAAGAAACACATGAACTTCTCGAAAGAAATCCATCTATATTAGAAGCACAAGCATCAACCACATTGTTTTACTGTGAGGACGCAGTTAGTGTACTTAAGGCATATTTTTTGCAACTTAGGATTTTCAGCGTAGAGATAAGCTCTCCTTATTCCAATAGACCTATTCAGCTGACTTCACAAGCACGTGAATCGAACCAGAGAAATCCATCTACGTGGTAAGCCTCAGAATTTAGGTCATTGTTTCCCTGCGAGTACTGACTTAGTTAGTGGAAGGAATTCACATGGCCATCAGAGTTTTCAAGGGGGAGAGTGGCTCATTTTGTTCCAAATAGGCCTCTCCAGACAAGTTGAAGGAACTCATGTATCTCTCAAAGAAAACCATGGATGATAGAAGGAGGTGCATCTAGTCCATTATTTCTCTGTGAGAATTGAGTTAGTGTTTTAAAAGGAAACTTCCTGCAACTTAAGTATTTCAAGGTGGAGATTGCCTCTCTTTGTTCCAAACAGTCCAGTTCAGCTGACTTGATGAAACCCATGTATCTCTGAAAAGAAAACAGTCTATGTTAGAAGCAGGAGCATCTCACACTTTCTTTCAATGTAAGAATTGAGGTAGATTTTGCAAAGAATGCTTCCTTCAACTTAGGTTTTTCCAGGTGGACATAGGCTCTCTTGGTTCCAAGTAGGCTTATTAGGCTGAGGTGAAGAAACACATGCATCTCGCCAAAGAAACCCACTTGTGTTAGATGCGGGAAGATGGAGAACATTATTGCCCTCTGAGAACTGAGTTAGATTTGGCAAAGAATACCTCCTGAAACATAGGATTTTCAAGGTGCAGATAGGCTATGTATATTCCAAATTGGCCTTTTCAGCTGAGTTCAAGAAACACATTCATCTCTCAAAAGAAAACCGTTTGTGTCACAAGCAGGAGTATCTAGCACATTGTTTCCCTCTGACAATCGAGTTAGTTCTCGAAAGGAATACCTCCTGCAACTTAGGTTTTTCAAAGTGCAGATGGGCCCTCTTTGTCCCAAACCGGTCTATACAGGTGAGTTGATGAAGCACGTAACTATCTCATTGGAAAACCATCTGTGTTAGAAGCAGGAGCAGCTAACACTTTGTATCCCTCTGAGAACTGAGGTAGGTTTTGAGAGGAACACTTCCTACACACTAGGTTTTTCAAGGTGGAGATAGGCTGTCTTTGTTCCAAATAGGCCTATTTAGCTAAGGTGTAGAAACACATATACGTCACAAAAGACAATGATTTAGGTTAGAAGCAGGAGCACCTAGCACAGTTTTCCTCTGAGAATTGATTTAGATTTTGTAAGGAATACACACTGCCAATGAGAATTTTCAAACAGGAGAAATGCTTAGTTGGTTCCAAAGAGGACTGCCCAGCAAATTTGAAGGAACTCTTGTCACTCTCCAAAGAAAACTGTGTATGTTAGATGCCTCAAAACCTAGGGCATAGTTTCCTGTGAGAATTGAGTTACTTTTCAGAGGAATTCCTACCGCCAGTCTGAGTGTCAAGGTGGAGACATGCATATTTTGTTCGAGCTAAGTGGAAGCAGCACATGTATCCCTGGAAAGAAATAAATCTGTGTTTGGAGCAGGAGGACCTAGCACATTGTTTTCCTGTGAGAATTGTGAGAGTTTTTGTCAGAAATACTTCCTGCAACTTTCAGTTTTAAAGGAGAAACATGATCTCTTTGATCCAAATCGGCCTATACAGTGTAGAAGAAAAACCACATCTATGACTCGAAAGATAGCCATCTGTTTTAGGAGCAGAAGCATCGAGCACCAGCACATTGTTTCCCTGTGAGAATTGAGTAAGTCTTTGATAGGAATCCATCCTGCATCTCAGGTTTCTCATGGTGGAGATAGGCTCACTATGTGCTAAGTAGACCCATACCTGTGAGTTGAAGAAATAAATGTATCTCTAAAAAGAAAACCATCCTGTGTTAGGAGCTGCAGCAGGTAGCACATTGTTTCCCTTTGAGAATTGAGTTAATTTTTGAAAAGAATAATTCCTGCAGAAAAGGTTTTTCAAGGTGGAATTAGGATCACTTGGTTCCAAATAGGTGTATTGGGCTGAGTCGAAGAGACACATGTATCTGTCAAAAGAAAACCATTTTCTCCGAACCAGGAGTTTCCAGCACTTTGTACTCCTGG
Organism: Castor canadensis; assembly: GCF_047511655.1. Taxonomy (NCBI): domain Eukaryota; kingdom Metazoa; phylum Chordata; class Mammalia; order Rodentia; family Castoridae; genus Castor; species Castor canadensis. The sequence goes on along the minus strand of NC_133402.1, from coordinate 27,285,352 downwards.
ACGATTTGAGTTAGTATTTAAAAGGAGTACTTCCTAAAAGTTAGGTTTTTCAATGTGGAGCTAGGCTGTCTTTTGTCCAAATTGTCTTATTTAGCTAAGTTGAAGAAACGCATGTATTTCTTGACCGAAAACTTTCTCTCTTAGAAGCAGGAGAATCTAGCACATTGTTTCCCTGTGAGAACTGACTTAGTTTTTGAAAAGAATTCTTTCTGCAACTTCGGTTTTTCAAAGTGGAGTTTCTTTGTTCCAACTAGGCCTTTTCAGCTCATTTATGAAACACATTTATCTCTCCAAAGGAAAACATCTATCTATGTTGGAAGCTGCAGCTTGTGTGAGATTTGAGTTCGTGTTTAAACGGAATATTGCTGTAACAGGATTTTCACGGTGGTCATAGGCTATGTTTATTCCAATTACGCCTCTTCAGCTGAGTTGAAGTTACACATGTATATCCTGAAAGAAAACCATGTGTGTTAGAAGCAGAAGCATCAAGCACATTGATTCCATGTGATATTTGAGTTGGTTTGGAAAGGAATACCTCCTGTCACGTAAGGTCTGCAAGGCAGAAGTAGGGTCTCTTCGTTCCAATAGTGCATTGTAGCTAGTTGAAGAAACAAATGTATCTCTCGACAGAAAATCATATCTGTTAGAAGCAGGAGCATCTAGTAGAGTATTTTTTCCCTGTAAGAATTGAGTTCCTTTGTGGAAGGAACACTTCATGCAACTTCGGATTTTCAAGGATGAGATTGGCACTCTTTGTTCCAAATAGGCCTATTAAGCTAAGTTGAAGAAACACAGGTATCACCCGAAAGAAAATAATCTGTGTTAGAAGCAGGAGGATGTTAAAGAATACTTCCCTGTGAAAGTTGAGTTAGTTTTTTAAAGGACTACTTCCAGCACTTAGGTATTTCAAGGTGGAGATGGGCTCTCGTTTTTCACAAGAGGCCTGTTTAGCTGAGTTGGAGAAACCCATGTGTCTCTCAAAAGAAACCCACTTGTGTTAGAAGCAGGAACACCTACAACGTTGTGTCCCAGTGAGAACTGAGTGAGTTTTTGAAGGGAATATTGACTGCAGCTTAGAATTCAAGGTAGAGATAGGCTACGTTGGTTCCTATTCTGTATTTTCAGTTGAGTTGAAGAGACATGTGAATCTCTTGAAAGAAAACCTTCTGTGTTAGAAGCAGGCACCTCAAGCCCTTTGATTCCCTGAGGGAATTGAGTTTCTTCTGAAATGAATACCTTTTCAACGTAAATTTTCCAAGGCACAGATAGGGTCTCTTTGCCCCAAATAGTCCTATTTACGTAAGTTGAAGAAACACATGGAGCACTAGAAAGAAAGACCATATTTGTTAGAGCATGTGCATGTAGGCCCAATTTGCCCTCTGACAGTTGAGTTAGTTCTGAAAGGAATTCATACACCCAATCCCAGTTTTCAAGGTGAAGAAAGGCTCATTTTCTGCCAAATAGGACTGTCCAGATAACTTGAAGAAACACATGAACTTCTCGAAAGAAATCCATCTATATTAGAAGCACAAGCATCAACCACCTTGTTTTACTGTGAGGACGCAGTTAGTGTACTTAAGGCATATTTTTTGCAACTTAGGATTTTCAGCGTAGAGATAAGCTCTCCTTATTCCAATAGACCTATTCAGCTGACTTCACAAGCACGTGAATCGAACCAGAGAAATCCATCTACGTGGTAAGCCTCAGAATTTAGGTCATTGTTTCCCTGCGAGTACTGACTTAGTTAGTGGAAGGAATTCACATGGCCATCAGAGTTTTCAAGGGGGAGAGTGGCTCATTTTGTTCCAAATAGGCCTCTCCAGACAAGTTGAAGGAACTCATGTATCTCTCAAAGAAAACCATGGATGATAGAAGGAGGTGCATCTAGTCCATTATTTCTCTGTGAGAATTGAGTTAGTGTTTTAAAAGGAAACTTCCTGCAACTTAAGTATTTCAAGGTGGAGATTGCCTCTCTTTGTTCCAAACAGTCCAGTTCAGCTGACTTGATGAAACCCATGTATCTCTGAAAAGAAAACAGTCTATGTTAGAAGCAGGAGCATCTCACACTTTCTTTCAATGTAAGAATTGAGGTAGATTTTGCAAAGAATGCTTCCTTCAACTTAGGTTTTTCCAGGTGGACATAGGCTCTCTTGGTTCCAAGTAGGCTTATTAGGCTGAGGTGAAGAAACACATGCATCTCGCCAAAGAAACCCACTTGTGTTAGATGCGGGAAGATGGAGAACATTATTGCCCTCTGAGAACTGAGTTAGATTTGGCAAAGAATACCTCCTGAAACATAGGATTTTCAAGGTGCAGATAGGCTATGTATATTCCAAATTGGCCTTTTCAGCTGAGTTCAAGAAACACATTCATCTCTCAAAAGAAAACCGTTTGTGTCACAAGCAGGAGTATCTAGCACATTGTTTCCCTCTGACAATCGAGTTAGTTCTCGAAAGGAATACCTCCTGCAACTTAGGTTTTTCAAAGTGCAGATGGGCCCTCTTTGTCCCAAACCGGTCTATACAGGTGAGTTGATGAAGCACGTAACTATCTCATTGGAAAACCATCTGTGTTAGAAGCAGGAGCAGCTAACACTTTGTATCCCTCTGAGAACTGAGGTAGGTTTTGAGAGGAACACTTCCTACACACTAGGTTTTTCAAGGTGGAGATAGGCTGTCTTTGTTCCAAATAGGCCTATTTAGCTAAGGTGTAGAAACACATATACGTCACAAAAGACAATGATTTAGGTTAGAAGCAGGAGCACCTAGCACAGTTTTCCTCTGAGAATTGATTTAGATTTTGTAAGGAATACACACTGCCAATGAGAATTTTCAAACAGGAGAAATGCTTAGTTGGTTCCAAAGAGGACTGCCCAGCAAATTTGAAGGAACTCTTGTCACTCTCCAAAGAAAACTGTGTATGTTAGATGCCTCAAAACCTAGGGCATAGTTTCCTGTGAGAATTGAGTTACTTTTCAGAGGAATTCCTACCGCCAGTCTGAGTGTCAAGGTGGAGACATGCATATTTTGTTCGAGCTAAGTGGAAGCAGCACATGTATCTCTGGAAAGAAATAAATCTGTGTTTGGAGCAGGAGGACCTAGCACATTGTTTTCCTGTGAGAATTGTGAGAGTTTTTGTCAGAAATACTTCCTGCAACTTTCAGTTTTAAAGGAGAAACATGATCTCTTTGATCCAAATCGGCCTATACAGTGTAGAAGAAAAACCACATCTATGACTCGAAAGATAGCCATCTGTTTTAGGAGCAGAAGCATCGAGCACCAGCACATTGTTTCCCTGTGAGAATTGAGTAAGTCTTTGATAGGAATCCATCCTGCATCTCAGGTTTCTCATGGTGGAGATAGGCTCACTATGTGCTAAGTAGACCCATACCTGTGAGTTGAAGAAATAAATGTATCTCTAAAAAGAAAACCATCCTGTGTTAGGAGCTGCAGCAGGTAGCACATTGTTTCCCTTTGAGAATTGAGTTAATTTTTGAAAAGAATAATTCCTGCAGAAAAGGTTTTTCAAGGTGGAATTAGGATCACTTGGTTCCAAATAGGTGTATTGGGCTGAGTCGAAGAGACACATGTATCTGTCAAAAGAAAACCATTTTCTCCGAACCAGGAGTTTCCAGCACTTTGTACTCCTGGACGATTTGAGTTAGTATTTAAAAGGAGTACTTCCTAAAAGTTAGGTTTTTCAATGTGGAGCTAGGCTGTCTTTTGTCCAAATTGTCTTATTTAGCTAAGTTGAAGAAACGCATGTATTTCTTGACCGAAAACTTTCTCTCTTAGAAGCAGGAGAATCTAGCACATTGTTTCCCTGTGAGAACTGACTTAGTTTTTGAAAAGAATTCTTTCTGCAACTTCGGTTTTTCAAAGTGGAGTTTCTTTGTTCCAACTAGGCCTTTTCAGCTCATTTATGAAACACATTTATCTCTCCAAAGGAAAACATCTATCTATGTTGGAAGCTGCAGCTTGTGTGAGATTTGAGTTCGTGTTTAAACGGAATATTGCTGTAACAGGATTTTCACGGTGGTCATAGGCTATGTTTATTCCAATTACGCCTCTTCAGCTGAGTTGAAGTTACACATGTATATCCTGAAAGAAAACCATGTGTGTTAGAAGCAGAAGCATCAAGCACATTGATTCCATGTGATATTTGAGTTGGTTTGGAAAGGAATACCTCCTGTCACGTAAGGTCTGCAAGGCAGAAGTAGGGTCTCTTCGTTCCAATAGTGCATTGTAGCTAGTTGAAGAAACAAATGTATCTCTCGACAGAAAATCATATCTGTTAGAAGCAGGAGCATCTAGTAGAGTATTTTTTCCCTGTAAGAATTGAGTTCCTTTGTGGAAGGAACACTTCATGCAACTTCGGATTTTCAAGGATGAGATTGGCACTCTTTGTTCCAAATAGGCCTATTAAGCTAAGTTGAAGAAACACAGGTATCACCCGAAAGAAAATAATCTGTGTTAGAAGCAGGAGGATGTTAAAGAATACTTCCCTGTGAAAGTTGAGTTAGTTTTTTAAAGGACTACTTCCAGCACTTAGGTATTTCAAGGTGGAGATGGGCTCTCGTTTTTCACAAGAGGCCTGTTTAGCTGAGTTGGAGAAACCCATGTGTCTCTCAAAAGAAACCCACTTGTGTTAGAAGCAGGAACACCTACAACGTTGTGTCCCAGTGAGAACTGAGTGAGTTTTTGAAGGGAATATTGACTGCAGCTTAGAATTCAAGGTAGAGATAGGCTACGTTGGTTCCTATTCTGTATTTTCAGTTGAGTTGAAGAGACATGTGAATCTCTTGAAAGAAAACCTTCTGTGTTAGAAGCAGGCACCTCAAGCCCTTTGATTCCCTGAGGGAATTGAGTTTCTTCTGAAATGAATACCTTTTCAACGTAAATTTTCCAAGGCACAGATAGGGTCTCTTTGCCCCAAATAGTCCTATTTACGTAAGTTGAAGAAACACATGGAGCACTAGAAAGAAAGACCATATTTGTTAGAGCATGTGCATGTAGGCCCAATTTGCCCTCTGACAGTTGAGTTAGTTCTGAAAGGAATTCATACACCCAATCCCAGTTTTCAAGGTGAAGAAAGGCTCATTTTCTGCCAAATAGGACTGTCCAGATAACTTGAAGAAACACATGAACTTCTCGAAAGAAATCCATCTATATTAGAAGCACAAGCATCAACCACCTTGTTTTACTGTGAGGACGCAGTTAGTGTACTTAAGGCATATTTTTTGCAACTTAGGATTTTCAGCGTAGAGATAAGCTCTCCTTATTCCAATAGACCTATTCAGCTGACTTCACAAGCACGTGAATCGAACCAGAGAAAACCATCTACATGGTAAGCCTCAGAATTTAGGTCATTGTTTCCCTGCGAGTACTGACTTAGTTAGTGGAAGGAATTCACATGGCCATCAGAGTTTTCAAGGGGGAGAGTGGCTCATTTTGTTCCAAATAGGCCTCTCCAGACAAGTTGAAGGAACTCATGTATCTCTCAAAGAAAACCATGGATGATAGAAGGAGGTGCATCTAGTCCATTATTTCTCTGTGAGAATTGAGTTAGTGTTTTAAAAGGAAACTTCCTGCAACTTAAGTATTTCAAGGTGGAGATTGCCTCTCTTTGTTCCAAACAGTCCAGTTCAGCTGACTTGATGAAACCCATGTATCTCTGAAAAGAAAACAGTCTATGTTAGAAGCAGGAGCATCTCACACTTTCTTTCAATGTAAGAATTGAGGTAGATTTTGAAAAGAATGCTTCCTTCAACTTAGGTTTTTCCAGGTGGACATAGGCTCTCTTGGTTCCAAGTAGGCTTGTAGGCTGAGGTGAAGAAACACATGCATCTCGCCAAAGAAACATCCTTGTGTTAGATGCGGGAAGATGGAGAACATTATTGCCCTCTGAGAACTGAGATAGATTTGGCAAAGAATACCTCCTGAAACATAGGATTTTCAAGGGGCAGATAGGCTATGTATATTCCAAATTGGCCTTTTCAGCTGAGTTTAAGAAACACATTCATCTCTCAAAAGAAAACCGTTTGTGTCACAAGCAGGAGTATCTAGCACATTGTTTCCCTCTGACAATCGAGTTAGTTCTTGAAAGGAATACCTCCTGCAACTTAGGTTTTTCAAAGTGCAGATGGGCCCTCTTTGTCCCAAACCGGTCTATACAGGTGAGTTGTTGAAGCACGTAACTATCTCATTGGAAAACCATCTGTGTTAGAAGCAGGAGCAGCTAACACTTTGTATCCCTCTGAGAACTGAGGTAGGTTTTGAGAGGAACACTTCCTACACACTAGGTTTTTCAAGGTGGAGATAGGCTGTCTTTGTTCCAAATAGGCCTATTTAGCTAAGGTGTAGAAACACATATACGTCACAACAGACAATGATTTAGGTCAGAAGCAGGAGCACCTAGCACAGTTTTCCTCTGAGAATTGATTTAGATTTTGTAAGGAATACACACTGCCAATGAGAATTTTCAAACAGGAGAAATGCTTATTTGGTTCCAAAGAGGACTGCCCAGCAAATTTGAAGGAACTCTTGTCACTCTCCAAAGAAAACTGTGTATGTTAGATGCCTCAAAACCTAGGGCATAGTTTCCTGTGAGAATTGAGTTACTTTTCAGAGGAATTCCTACCGCCAGCCTGAGTGTCAAGGTGGAGACATGCATATTTTGTTCGAGCTAAGTGGAAGCAGCACATGTATCTCTGGAAAGAAATAAATCTGTGTTTGGAGCAGGAGGACCTAGCACATTGTTTTCCTGTGAGAATTGTGAGAGTTTTTGTCAGAAATACTTCCTGCAACTTTCAGTTTTAAAGGAGAAACATGATCTCTTTGATCCAAATCGGCCTATACAGTGTAGAAGAAAAACCACATCTATGACTCGAAAGATAGCCATCTGTTTTAGGAGCAGAAGCATCGAGCACCAGCACATTGTTTCCCTGTGAGAATTGAGTAAGTCTTTGATAGGAATCCATCCTGCATCTCAGGTTTCTCATGGTGGAGATAGGCTCACTATGTGCTAAGTAGACCCATACCTGTGAGTTGAAGAAACAAATGTATCTCTCCAAAGAAAACCATCCTGTGTTACGAGCTGCAGCAGGTAGCACATTGTTTCCCTGTGAGAATTGAGTTAATTTTTGAAAAGAATAATTCCTGCAGAAAAGGTTTTTCAAGGTGGAATTAGGATCACTTGGTTCCAAATAGGTGTATTGGGCTGAGTCGAAGAGACACATGTATCAGTCAAAAGAAAACCATTTTCTCCGAACCAGGAGTTTCCAGCACTTTGTACTCCTGAACGAATTGAGTTAGTATTTAAAAGGAGTACTTCCTAAAAGTTAGGTTTTTCAATGTGGAGCTAGGCTGTCTTTTTTCCAATTTGTCTTATTTAGCTAAGTTGAAGAAACGCATGTATTTCTTGACCGAAAACTTTCTCTCTTAGAAGCAGGAGAATCTAGCACATTGTTTCCCTGTGAGAACTGACTTAGTTTTTGAAAAGAATTCTTTCTGCAACTTCGGTTTTTCAAAGTGGAGTTTCTTTGTTCCAACTAGGCCTTTTCAGCTCATTTATGAAACACATTTATCTCTCCAAAGGAAAACATCTATCTATGTTGGAAGCTGCAGCTTGTGTGAGATTTGAGTTCGTGTTTAAACGGAATATTGCTGTAACAGGATTTTCACGGTGGACATAGGCTATGTTTATTCCAATTACGCCTCTTCAGCTGAGTTGAAGGAACACATGTATATCCTGAAAGAAAACCATGTGTGTTAGAAGCAGAAGCATCAAGCACATTGATTCCATGTGATATTTGAGTTGGTTTGGAAAGGAATACCTCCTGTCACGTAAGGTCTGCAAGGCAGAAGTAGGGTCTCTTCGTTCCAATAGTGCATTGTAGCTAGTTGAAGAAACAAATGTATCTCTCGACAGAAAATCATATCTGTTAGAAGCAGGAGCATCTAGTAGAGTATTTTTTCCCTGTAAGAGTTGAGTTCCTTTGTGGAAGGAACACTTCATGCAACTTCGGATTTTCAAGGATGAGATTGGCACTCTTTTTTCCAAATAGGCCTATTAAGCTAAGTTGAAGAAACACAGGTATCACCCGAAAGAAAATAATCTGTGTTAGAAGCAGGAGGATGTTAAACAATACTTCCCTGTGAAAGTTGAGTTAGTTTTTTAAAGGACTACTTCCAGCACTTAGGTATTTCAAGGTGGAGATGGGCTCTCGTTTTTCACAAGAGGCCTGTTTAGCTGAGTTGGAGAAACCCATGTGTCTCTCAAAAGAAACCCACTTGTGTTAGAAGCAGGAACACCTACAACGTTGTGTCCCAGTGAGAACTGAGTGAGTTTTTGAAGGGAATATTGACTGCAGCTTAGAATTCAAGGTAGAGATAGGCTACGTTGGTTCCTATTCTGTATTTTCAGTTGAGTTGAAGAGACATGTCAATCTCTTGAAAGAAAACCTTCTGTGTTAGAAGCAGTCACCTCAAGCCCTTTGATTCCCTGAGGGAATTGAGTTTCTTCTGAAATGAATACCTTTTCAACGTAAATTTTCCAAGGCACAGATAGGGTCTCTTTGCCCCAAATAGTCCTATTTACGTAAGTTGAAGAAACACATGGAGCACTAGAAAGAAAGACCATATTTGTTAGAGCATGTGCATGTAGGCCCAATTTGCCCTCTGACAGTTGAGTTAGTTCTGAAAGGAATTCATACACCCAATCCCAGTTTTCAAGGTGAAGAAAGGCTCATTTTCTGCCAAATAGGACTGTCCAGATAACTTGAAGAAACACATGAACTTCTCGAAAGAAATCCATCTATATTAGAAGCACAAGCATCAACCACATTGTTTTACTGTGAGGACGCAGTTAGTGTACTTAAGGCATATTTTTTGCAACTTAGGATTTTCAGCGTAGCGATAAGCTCTCCTTATTCCAATAGACCTATTCAGCTGACTTCACAAGCACGTGAATCGAACCAGAGAAAACCATCTACATGGTAAGCCTCAGAATTTAGGTCATTGTTTCCCTGCGAGTACTGACTTAGTTAGTGGAAGGAATTCACATGGCCATCAGAGTTTTCAAGGGGGAGAGTGGCTCATTTTGTTCCAAATAGGCCTCTCCAGACAAGTTGAAGGAACTCATGTATCTCTCAAAGAAAACCATGGATGATAGAAGGAGGTGCATCTAGTCCATTATTTCTCTGTGAGAATTGAGTTAGTGTTTTAAAAGGAAACTTCCTGCAACTTAAGTATTTCAAGGTGGAGATTGCCTCTCTTTGTTCCAAACAGTCCAGTTCAGCTGACTTGATGAAACCCATGTATCTCTGAAAAGAAAACAGTCTATGTTAGAAGCAGGAGCATCTCACACTTTCTTTCAATGTAAGAATTGAGGTAGATTTTGAAAAGAATGCTTCCTTCAACTTAGGTTTTTCCAGGTGGACATAGGCTCTCTTGGTTCCAAGTAGGCTTATTAGGCTGAGGTGAAGAAACACATGCATCTCGCCAAAGAAACCCACTTGTGTTAGATGCGGGAAGATGGAGAACATTATTGCCCTCTGAGAACTGAGTTAGATTTGGCAAAGAATACCTCCTGAAACATAGGATTTTCAAGGTGCAGATAGGCTATGTATATTCCAAATTGGCCTTTTCAGCTGAGTTTAAGAAACACATTCATCTCTCAAAAGAAAACCGTTTGTGTCACAAGCAGGAGTATCTAGCACATTGTTTCCCTCTGACAATCGAGTTAGTTCTCGAAAGGAATACCTCCTGCAACTTAGGTTTTTCAAAGTGCAGATGGGCCCTCTTTGTCCCAAACCGGTCTATACAGGTGAGTTGATGAAGCACTTAACTATCTCATTGGAAAACCATCTGTGTTAGAAGCAGGAGCAGCTAACACTTTGTATCCCTCTGAGAACTGAGGTAGGTTTTGAGAGGAACACTTCCTACACACTAGGTTTTTCAAGGTGGAGATAGGCTGTCTTTGTTCCAAATAGGCCTATTTAGCTAAGGTGTAGAAACACATATACGTCACAAAAGACAATGATTTAGGTTAGAAGCAGGAGCACCTAGCACAGTTTTCCTCTGAGAATTGATTTAGGTTTTGTAAGGAATACACACTGCCAATGAGAATTTTCAAACAGGAGAAATGCTTATTTGGTTCCAAAGAGGACTGCCCAGCAAATTTGAAGGAACTCTTGTCACTCTCCAAAGAAAACTGTGTATGATAGATGCCTCAAAACCTAGGGCATAGTTTCCTGTGAGAATTGAGTTACTTTTCAGAGGAATTCCTACCACCAGTCTGAGTGTCAAGGTGGAGACATGCATATTTTGTTCGAGCTAAGTGGAAGCAGCACATGTATCTCTGGAAAGAAATAAATCTGTGTTTGGAGCAGGAGGACCTAGCACATTGTTTTCCTGTGAGAATTGTGAGAGTTTTTGTCAGAAATACTTCCTGCAACTTTCAGTTTTAAAGGAGAAACATGATCTCTTTGATCCAAATCGGCCTATACAGTGTAGAAGAAAAACCACATCTATGACTCGAAAGATAGCCATCTGTTTTAGGAGCAGAAGCATCGAGCACCGGCACATTGTTTCCCTGTGAGAATTGAGTAAGTCTTTGATAGGAATCCATCCTGCAACTCAGGTTTCTCATGGTGGAGATAGGCTCACTATGTGCTAAGTAGACCCATACCTGTGAGTTGAAGAAACAAATGTATCTCTCCAAAGAAAACCACCTGTGTTAGGAGCTGCAGCAAGTAGCACATTGTTTCCCTGTGAGAATTGAGTTAATTTTTGAAAAGAATAATTCCTGCAGAAAAGGTTTTTCAAGGTGGAATTAGGATCACTTGGTTCCAAATAGGTGTATTGGGCTGAGTCGAAGAGACACATGTATCTGTAAAAAGAAAACCATTTTCTCCGAACCAGGAGTTTCCAGCACTTTGTACTCCTGAACGAATTGAGTTAGTATTTAAAAGGAGTACTTCCTAAAAGTTAGGTTTTTCAATGTGGAGCTAGGCTGTCTTATTTAGCTAAGTTGAAGAAACGCATGTATTTCTTGACCGAAAACTTTCTCTCTTAGAAGCAGGAGAATCTAGCACATTGTTTCCCTGTGAGAACTGACTTAGTTTTTGAAAAGAATTCTTTCTGCAACTTCGGTTTTTCAAAGTGGAGTTTCTTCGTTCCAACTAGGCCTTTTCAGCTCATTTATGAAACACATTTATCTCTCCAAAGGAAAACATCTATCTATGTTGGAAGCTGCAGCTTGTGTGAGATTTGAGTTCGTGTTTAAACGGAATATTGCTGTAACAGGATTTTCACGGTGGACATAGGCTATGTTTATTCCAATTACGCCTCTTCAGCTGAGTTGAAGGAACACATGTATATCCTGAAAGAAAACCATGTGTGTTAGAAGCAGAAGCATCAAGCACATTGATTCCATGTGATATTTGAGTTGGTTTGGAAAGGAATACCTCCTGTCACGTAAGGTCTGCAAGGCAGAAGTAGGGTCTCTTCGTTCCAATAGTGCATTGTAGCTAGTTGAAGAAACAAATGTATCTCTCGACAGAAAATCATATCTGTTAGAAGCAGGAGCATCTAGTAGAGTATTTTTTCCCTGTAAGAGTTGAGTTCCTTTGTGGAAGGAACACTTCATGCAACTTCGGATTTTCAAGGATGAGATTGGCACTCTTTGTTCCAAATAGGCCTATTAAGCTAAGTTGAAGAAACACAGGTATCACCCGAAAGAAAATAATCTGTGTTAGAAGCAGGAGGATGTTAAACAATACTTCCCTGTGAAAGTTGAGTTAGTTTTTTAAAGGACTACTTCCAGCACTTAGGTATTTCAAGGTGGAGATGGGCTCTCGTTTTTCACAAGAGGCCTGTTTAGCTGAGTTGGAGAAACCCATGTGTCTCTCAAAAGAAACCCACTTGTGTTAGAAGCAGGAACACCTACAACGTTGTGTCCCAGTGAGAACTGAGTGAGTTTTTGAAGGGAATATTGACTGCAGCTTAGAATTCAAGGTAGAGATAGGCTACGTTGGTTCCTATTCTGTATTTTCAGTTGAGTTGAAGAGACATGTGAATCTCTTGAAAGAAAACCTTCTCTGTTAGAAGCAGGCACCTCAAGCCCTTTGATTCCCTGAGGGAATTGAGTTTCTTCTGAAATGAATACCTTTTCAACGTAAATTTTCCAAGGCACAGATAGGGTCTCTTTGCCCCAAATAGTCCTATTTACGTAAGTTGAAGAAACACATGGAGCACTAGAAAGAAAGACCATATTTGTTAGAGCATGTGCATGTAGGCCCAATTTGCCCTCTGACAGTTGAGTTAGTTCTGAAAGGAATTCATACACCCAATCCCAGTTTTCAAGGTGAAGAAAGGCTCATTTTCTGCCAAATAGGACTGTCCAGATAACTTGAAGAAACACATGAACTTCTCGAAAGAAATCCATCTATATTAGAAGCACAAGCATCAACCACATTGTTTTACTGTGAGGACGCAGTTAGTGTACTTAAGGCATATTTTTTGCAACTTAGGATTTTCAGCGTAGCGATAAGCTCTCCTTATTCCAATAGACCTATTCAGCTGACTTCTCAACCACGTGAATCGAACCAGAGAAAACCATCTACGTGGTAAGCCTCAGAATTTAGGTCATTGTTTCCCTGCCAGTACTGACTTAGTTAGTGGAAGGAATTCACATGGCCATCAGAGTTTTCAAGGTGGAGAGTGGCTCATTTTGTTCCAAATAGGCCTCTCCAGACAAGTTGAAGGAACTCATGTATCTCTCAAAGAAAACCATGGATGATAGAAGGAGGTGCATCTAGTCCATTATTTCTCTGTGAGAATTGAGTTAGTGTTTTAAAAGGAAACTTCCTGCAACTTAAGTATTTCAAGGTGGAGATTGCCTCTCTTTGTTCCAAACAGTCCAGTTCAGCTGACTTGATGAAACCCATGTATCTCTGAAAAGAAAACAGTCTATGTTAGAAGCAGGAGCATCTCACACTTTCTTTCAATGTAAGAATTGAGGTAGATTTTGCAAAGAATGCTTCCTTCAACTTAGGTTTTTCCAGGTGGACATAGGCTCTCTTGGTTCCAAGTAGGCTTATTAGGCTGAGGTGAAGAAACACATGCATCTCGCCAAAGAAACCCACTTGTGTTAGATGCGGGAAGATGGAGAACATTATTGCCCTCTGAGAACTGAGTTAGATTTGGCAAAAAATACCTCCTGAAACATAGGATTTTCAAGGTGCAGATAGGCTATGTATATTCCAAATTGGCCTTTTCAGCTGAGTTTAAGAAACACATTCATCTCTCAAAAGAAAACCGTTTGTGTCACAAGCAGGAGTATCTAGCACATTGTTTCCCTCTGACAATCGAGTTAGTTCTCGAAAGGAATACCTCCTGCAACTTAGGTTTTTCAAAGTGCAGATGGGCCCTCTTTGTCCCAAACCGGTCTATACAGGTGAGTTGATGAAGCACGTAACTATCTCATTGGAAAACCATCTGTGTTAGAAGCAGGAGCAGCTAACACTTTGTATCCCTCTGAGAACTGAGGTAGGTTTTGAGAGGAACACTTCCTACACACTAGGTTTTTCAAGGTGGAGATAGGCTGTCTTTGTTCCAAATAGGCCTATTTAGCTAAGGTGTAGAAACACATATACGTCACAAAAGACAATGATTTAGGTTAGAAGCAGGAGCACCTAGCACAGTTTTCCTCTGAGAATTGATTTAGATTTTGTAAGGAATACACACTGCCAATGAGAATTTTCAAACAGGAGAAATGCTTATTTGGTTCCAAAGAGGACTGCCCAGCAAATTTGAAGGAACTCTTGTCACTCTCCAAAGAAAACTGTGTATGATAGATGCCTCAAAACCTAGGGCATAGTTTCCTGTGAGAATTGAGTTACTTTCCAGAGGAATTCCTACCGCCAGTCTGAGTGTCAAGGTGGAGACATGCATATTTTGTTCGAGCTAAGTGGAAGCAGCACATGTATCTCTGGAAAGAAATCAATCTGTGTTTGGAGCAGGAGGACCTAGCACATTGTTTTCCTGTGAGAATTGTGAGAGTTTTTGTCAGAAATACTTCCTGCAACTTTCAGTTTTAAAGGAGAAACATGATCTCTTTGATCCAAATCGGCCTATACAGTGTAGAAGAAAAACCACATCTATGACTCGAAAGATAGCCATCTGTTTTAGGAGCAGAAGCATCGAGCACCGGCACATTGTTTCCCTGTGAGAATTGAGTAAGTCTTTGATAGGAATCCATCCTGCAACTCAGGTTTCTCATGGTGGAGATAGGCTCACTATGTGCTAAGTAGACCCATACCTGTGAGTTGAAGAAACAAATGTATCTCTCCAAAGAAAACCACCTGTGTTAGGAGCTGCAGCAGGTAGCACATTGTTTCCCTGTGAGAATTGAGTTAATTTTTGAAAAGAATAATTCCTGCAGAAAAGGTTTTTCAAGGTGGAATTAGGATCACTTGGTTCCAAATAGGTGTATTGGGCTGAGTCGAAGAGACACATGTATCTGTCAAAAGAAAAATATTTTCTCCGAACCAGGAGTTTCCAGCACTTTGTACTCCTGAACGAATTGAGTTAGTATTTAAAAGGAGTACTTCCTAAAAGTTAGGTTTTTCAATGTGGAGCTAGGCTGTCTTTTTTCCAAATTGTCTTATTTAGCTAAGTTGAAGAAACGCATGTATTTCTTGACCGAAAACTTTCTCTCTTAGAAGCAGGAGAATCTAGCACATTGTTTCCCTGTGAGAACTGACTTAGTTTTTGAAAAGAATTCTTTCTGCAACTTCGGTTTTTCAAAGTGGAGTTTCTTTGTTCCAACTAGGCCTTTTCAGCTCATTTATGAAACACATTTATCTCTCCAAAGGAAAACATCTATCTATGTTGGAAGCTGCAGCTTGTGTGAGATTTGAGTTCGTGTTTAAACGGAATATTGCTGTAACAGGATTTTCACGGTGGACATAGGCTATGTTTATTCCAATTACGCCTCTTCAGCTGAGTTGAAGGAACACATGTATATCCTGAAAGAAAACCATATGTGTTAGAAGCAGAAGCATCAAGCACATTGATTCCATGTGATATTTGAGTTGGTTTGGAAAGGAATACCTCCTGTCACGTAAGGTCTGCAAGGCAGAAGTAGGGTCTCTTCGTTCCAATAGTGCATTGTAGCTAGTTGAAGAAACAAATGTATCTCTCGACAGAAAATCATATCTGTTAGAAGCAGGAGCATCTAGTAGAGTATTTTTTCCCTGTAAGAATTGAGTTCCTTTGTGGAAGGAACACTTCATGCAACTTCGGATTTTCAAGAATGAGATTGGCACTCTTTGTTCCAAATAGGCCTATTAAGCTAAGTTGAAGAAACACAGGTATCACCCGAAAGAAAATAATCTGTGTTAGAAGCAGGAGGATGTTAAACAATACTTCCCTGTGAAAGTTGAATTAGTTTTTTAAAGGACTACTTCCAGCACTTAGGTATTTCAAGGTGGAGATGGGCTCTCGTTTTTCACAAGAGGCCTGTTTAGCTGAGTTGGAGAAACCCATGTGTCTCTCAAAAGAAACCCACTTGTGTTAGAAGCAGGAACACCTACAACGTTGTGTCCCAGTGAGAACTGAGTGAGTTTTTGAAGGGAATATTGACTGCAGCTTAGAATTCAAGGTAGAGATAGGCTACGTTGGTTCCTATTCTGTATTTTCAGTTGAGTTGAAGAGACACGTGAATCTCTTGAAAGAAAACCTTCTGTGTTAGAAGCAGTCAGCTCTAGCACATTGATTCCCTGAGGGAATTGAGTTTCTTCTGAAATGAATACCTTTTCAACGTAAATTTTCCAAGGCACAGATAGGGTCTCTTTGCCCCAAATAGTCCTATTTACGTAAGTTGAAGAAACACATGGAGCACTAGAAAGAAAGACCATATTTGTTAGAGCATGTGCATGTAGGCCCAATTTGCCCTCTGACAGTTGAGTTAGTTCTGAAAGGAATTCATACACCCAATCCCAGTTTTCAAGGTGAAGAAAGGCTCATTTTCTCCCAAATAGGACTGTCCAGATAACTTGAAGAAACACATGAACTTCTCGAAAGAAATCCATCTATATTAGAAGCACAAGCATCAACCACCTTGTTTTACTGTGAGGACGCAGTTAGTGTACTTAAGGCATATTTTTTGCAACTTAGGATTTTCAGTGTAGAGATAAGCTCTCCTTATTCCAATAGACCTATTCAGCTGACTTCACAAGCACGTGAATCGAACCAGAGAAAACCATCTACATGGTAAGCCTCAGAATTTAGGTCATTGTTTCCCTGCGAGTACTGACTTAGTTAGTGGAAGGAATTCACATGGCCATCAGAGTTTTCAAGGGGGAGAGTGGCTCATTTTGTTCCAAATAGGCCTCTCCAGACAAGTTGAAGGAACTCATGTATCTCTCAAAGAAAACCATGGATGATAGAAGGGGGTGCATCTAGTCCATTATTTCTCTGTGAGAATTGAGTTAGTGTTTTAAAAGGAAACTTCCTGCAACTTAAGTATTTCAAGGTGGAGATTGCCTCTCTTTGTTCCAAACAGTCCAGTTCAGCTGACTTGATGAAACCCATGTATCTCTGAAAAGAAAACAGTCTATGTTAGAAGCAGGAGCATCTCACACTTTCTTTCAATGTAAGAATTGAGGTAGATTTTGAAAAGAATGCTTCCTTCAACTTAGGTTTTTCCAGGTGGACATAGGCTCTCTTGGTTCCAAGTAGGCTTATTAGGCTGAGGTGAAGAAACACATGCATCTCGCCAAAGAAACCCACTTGTGTTAGATGCGGGAAGATGGAGAACATTATTGCCCTCTGAGAACTGAGTTAGATTTGGCAAAGAATACCTCCTGAAACATAGGATTTTCAAGGTGCAGATAGGCTATGTATATTCCAAATTGGCCTTTTCAGCTGAGTTTAAGAAACACATTCATCTCTCAAAAGAAAACCGTTTGTGTCACAAGCAGGAGTATCTAGCACATTGTTTCCCTCTGACAATCGAGTTAGTTCTCGAAAGGAATACCTCCTGCAACTTAGGTTTTTCAAAGTGCAGATGGGCCCTCTTTGTCCCAAACCGGTCTATACAGGTGAGTTGATGAAGCACGTAACTATCTCATTGGAAAACCATCTGTGTTAGAAGCAGGAGCAGCTAACACTTTGTATCCCTCTGAGAACTGAGGTAGGTTTTGAGAGGAACACTTCCTACACACTAGGTTTTTCAAGGTGGAGATAGGCTGTCTTTGTTCCAAATAGGCCTATTTAGCTAAGGTGTAGAAACACATATACGTCACAAAAGACAATGATTTAGGTTAGAAGCAGGAGCACCTAGCACAGTTTTCCTCTGAGAATTGATTTAGGTTTTGTAAGGAATACACACTGCCAATGAGAATTTTCAAACAGGAGAAATGCTTATTTGGTTCCAAAGAGGACTGCCCAGCAAATTTGAAGGAACTCTTGTCACTCTCCAAAGAAAACTGTGTATGATAGATGCCTCAAAACCTAGGGCATAGTTTCCTGTGAGAATTGAGTTACTTTCCAGAGGAATTCCTACCACCAGTCTGAGTGTCAAGGTGGAGACATGCATATTTTGTTCGAGCTAAGTGGAAGCAGCACATGTATCTCTGGAAAGAAATAAATCTGTGTTTGGAGCAGGAGGACCTAGCACATTGTTTTCCTGTGAGAATTGTGAGAGTTTTTGTCAGAAATACTTCCTGCAACTTTCAGTTTTAAAGGAGAAACATGATCTCTTTGATCCAAATCGGCCTATACAGTGTAGAAGAAAAACCACATCTATGACTCGAAAGATAGCCATCTGTTTTAGGAGCAGAAGCATCGAGCACCGGCACATTGTTTCCCTGTGAGAATTGAGTAAGTCTTTGATAGGAATCCATCCTGCAACTCAGGTTTCTCATGGTGGAGATAGGCTCACTATGTGCTAAGTAGACCCATACCTGTGAGTTGAAGAAACAAATGTATCTCTCCAAAGAAAACCACCTGTGTTAGGAGCTGCAGCAGGTAGCACATTGTTTCCCTGTGAGAATTGAGTTAATTTTTGAAAAGAATAATTCCTGCAGAAAAGGTTTTTCAAGGTGGAATTAGGATCACTTGGTTCCAAATAGGTGTATTGGGCTGAGTCGAAGAGACACATGTATCTGTCAAAAGAAAACCATTTTCTCCGAACCAGGAGTTTCCAACACTTTGTACTCCTGAACGAATTGAGTTAGTATTTAAAAAGAGTACTTCCTAAAAGATAGGTTTTTCAATGTGGAGCTAGGCTGTCTTTTTTCCAAATTGTCTTATTTAGCTAAGTTGAAGAAACGCATGTATTTCTTGACCGAAAACTTTCTCTCTTAGAAGCAGGAGAATCTAGCACATTGTTTCCCTGTGAGAACTGACTTAGTTTTTGAAAAGAATTCTTTCTGCAACTTCGGTTTTTCAAAGTGGAGTTTCTTCGTTCCAACTAGGCCTTTTCAGCTCATTTATGAAACACATTTATCTCTCCAAAGGAAAACATCTATCTATGTTGGAAGCTGCAGCTTGTGTGAGATTTGAGTTCGTGTTTAAACGGAATATTGCTGTAACAGGATTTTCACGGTGGACATAGGCTATGTTTATTCCAATTACGCCTCTTCAGCTGAGTTGAAGGAACACATGTATATCCTGAAAGAAAACCATGTGTGTTAGAAGCAGAAGCATCAAGCACATTGATTCCATGTGATATTTGAGTTGGTTTGGAAAGGAATACCTCCTGTCACGTAAGGTCGGCAAGGCAGAAGTAGGGTCTCTTCGTTCCAATAGTGCATTGTAGCTAGTTGAAGAAACAAATGTATCTCTCGACAGAAAATCATATCTGTTAGAAGCAGGAGCATCTAGTAGAGTATTTTTTCCCTGTAAGAGTTGAGTTCCTTTGTGGAAGGAACACTTCATGCAACTTCGGATTTTCAAGGATGAGATTGGCACTCTTTGTTCCAAATAGGCCTATTAAGCTAAGTTGAAGAAACACAGGTATCACCCGAAAGAAAATAATCTGTGTTAGAAGCAGGAGGATGTTAAACAATACTTCCCTGTGAAAGTTGAGTTAGTTTTTTAAAGGACTACTTCCAGCACTTAGGTATTTCAAGGTGGAGATGGGCTCTCGTTTTTCACAAGAGGCCTGTTTAGCTGAGTTGGAGAAACCCATGTGTCTCTCAAAAGAAACCCACTTGTGTTAGAAGCAGGAACACCTACAACGTTGTGTCCCAGTGAGAACTGAGTGAGTTTTTGAAGGGAATATTGACTGCAGCTTAGAATTCAAGGTAGAGATAGGCTACGTTGGTTCCTATTCTGTATTTTCAGTTGAGTTGAAGAGACATGTGAATCTCTTGAAAGAAAACCTTCTGTGTTAGAAGCAGGCACCTCAAGCCCTTTGATTCCCTGAGGGAATTGAGTTTCTTCTGAAATGAATACCTTTTCAACGTAAATTTTCCAAGGCAGAGATAGGATCTCTTTGCCCCAAATAGTCCTATTTACGTAAGTTGAAGAAACACATGGAGCACTAGAAAGAAAGACCATATTTGTTAGAGCATGTGCATGTAGGCCCAATTTGCCCTCTGACAGTTGAGTTAGTTCTGAAAGGAATTCATACACCCAATCCCAGTTTTCAAGGTGAAGAAAGGCTCATTTTCTGCCAAATAGGACTGTCCAGATAACTTGAAGAAACACATGAACTTCTCGAAAGAAATCCATCTATATTAGAAGCACAAGCATCAACCACATTGTTTTACTGTGAGGACGCAGTTAGTGTACTTAAGGCATATTTTTTGCAACTTAGGATTTTCAGCGTAGCGATAAGCTCTCCTTATTCCAATAGACCTATTCAGCTGACTTCTCAACCACGTGAATCGAACCAGAGAAAACCATCTACGTGGTAAGCCTCAGAATTTAGGTCATTGTTTCCCTGCCAGTACTGACTTAGTTAGTGGAAGGAATTCACATGGCCATCAGAGTTTTCAAGGTGGAGAGTGGCTCATTTTGTTCCAAATAGGCCTCTCCAGACAAGTTGAAGGAACTCATGTATCTCTCAAAGAAAACCATGGATGATAGAAGGAGGTGCATCTAGTCCATTATTTCTCTGTGAGAATTGAGTTAGTGTTTTAAAAGGAAACTTCCTGCAGCTTAAGTATTTCAAGGTGGAGATTGCCTCTCTTTGTTCCAAACAGTCCAGTTCAGCTGACTTGATGAAACCCATGTATCTCTGAAAAGAAAACAGTCTATGTTAGAAGCAGGAGCATCTCACACTTTCTTTCAATGTAAGAATTGAGGTAGATTTTGCAAAGAATGCTTCCTTCAACTTAGGTTTTTCCAGGTGGACATAGGCTCTCTTGGTTCCAAGTAGGCTTATTAGGCTGAGGTGAAGAAACACATGCATCTCGCCAAAGAAACCCACTTGTGTTAGATGCGGGAAGATGGAGAACATTATTGCCCTCTGAGAACTGAGTTAGATTTGGCAAAGAATACCTCCTGAAACATAGGATTTTCAAGGTGCAGATAGGCTATGTATATTCCAAATTGGCCTTTTCAGCTGAGTTTAAGAAACACATTCATCTCTCAAAAGAAAACCGTTTGTGTCACAAGCAGGAGTATCTAGCACATTGTTTCCCTCTGACAATCGAGTTAGTTCTCGAAAGGAATACCTCCTGCAACTTAGGTTTTTCAAAGTGCAGATGGGCCCTCTTTGTCCCAAACCGGTCTATACAGGTGAGTTGATGAAGCACGTAACTATCTCATTGGAAAACCATCTGTGTTAGAAGCAGGAGCAGCTAACACTTTCTATCCCTCTGAGAACTGAGGTAGGTTTTGAGAGGAACACTTCCTACACACTAGGTTTTTCAAGGTGGAGATAGGCTGTCTTTGTTCCAAATAGGCCTATTTAGCTAAGGTGTAGAAACACATATACGTCACAAAAGACAATGATTTAGGTTAGAAGCAGGAGCACCTAGCACAGTTTTCCTCTGAGAATTGATTTAGATTTTGTAAGGAATACACACTGCCAATGAGAATTTTCAAACAGGAGAAATGCTTATTTGGTTCCAAAGAGGACTGCCCAGCAAATTTGAAGGAACTCTTGTCACTCTCCAAAGAAAACTGTGTATGATAGATGCCTCAAAACCTAGGGCATAGTTTCCTGTGAGAATTGAGTTACTTTCCAGAGGAATTCCTACCGCCAGTCTGAGTGTCAAGGTGGAGACATGCATATTTTGTTCGAGCTAAGTGGAAGCAGCACATGTATCTCTGGAAAGAAATCAATCTGTGTTTGGAGCAGGAGGACCTAGCACATTGTTTTCCTGTGAGAATTGTGAGAGTTTTTGTCAGAAATACTTCCTGCAACTTTCAGTTTTAAAGGAGAAACATGATCTCTTTGATCCAAATCGGCCTATACAGTGTAGAAGAAAAACCACATCTATGACTCGAAAGATAGCCATCTGTTTTAGGAGCAGAAGCATCGAGCACCGGCACATTGTTTCCCTGTGAGAATTGAGTAAGTCTTTGATAGGAATCCATCCTGCAACTCAGGTTTCTCATGGTGGAGATAGGCTCACTATGTGCTAAGTAGACCCATACCTGTGAGTTGAAGAAACAAATGTATCTCTCCAAAGAAAACCACCTGTGTTAGGAGCTGCAGCAGGTAGCACATTGTTTCCCTGTGAGAATTGAGTTAATTTTTGAAAAGAATAATTCCTGCAGAAAAGGTTTTTCAAGGTGGAATTAGGATCACTTGGTTCCAAATAGGTGTATTGGGCTGAGTCGAAGAGACACATGTATCTGTCAAAAGAAAACCATTTTCTCCGAACCAGGAGTTTCCAGCACTTTGTACTCCTGAACGAATTGAGTTAGTATTTAAAAGGAGTACTTCCTAAAAGTTAGGTTTTTCAATGTGGAGCTAGGCTGTCTTTTTTCCAAATTGTCTTATTTAGCTAAGTTGAAGAAACGCATGTATTTCTTGACCGAAAACTTTCTCTCTTAGAAGCAGGAGAATCTAGCACATTGTTTCCCTGTGAGAACTGACTTAGTTTTTGAAAAGAATTCTTTCTGCAACTTCGGTTTTTCAAAGTGGAGTTTCTTCGTTCCAACTAGGCCTTTTCAGCTCATTTATGAAACACATTTATCTCTCCAAAGGAAAACATCTATCTATGTTGGAAGCTGCAGCTTGTGTGAGATTTGAGTTCGTGTTTAAACGGAATATTGCTGTAACAGGATTTTCACGGTGGACATAGGCTATGTTTATTCCAATTACGCCTCTTCAGCTGAGTTGAAGGAACACATGTATATCCTGAAAGAAAACCATATGTGTTAGAAGCAGAAGCATCAAGCACATTGATTCCATGTGATATTTGAGTTGGTTTGGAAAGGAATACCTCCTGTCACGTAAGGTCTGCAAGGCAGAAGTAGGGTCTCTTCGTTCCAATAGTGCATTGTAGCTAGTTGAAGAAACAAATGTATCTCTCGACAGAAAATCATATCTGTTAGAAGCAGGAGCATCTAGTAGAGTATTTTTTCCCTGTAAGAATTGAGTTCCTTTGTGGAAGGAACACTTCATGCAACTTCGGATTTTCAAGGATGAGATTGGCACTCTTTGTTCCAAATAGGCCTATTAAGCTAAGTTGAAGAAACACAGGTATCACCCGAAAGAAAATAAACTGTGTTAGAAGCAGGAGGATGTTAAACAATACTTCCCTGTGAAAGTTGAATTAGTTTTTTAAAGGACTACTTCCAGCACTTAGGTATTTCAAGGTGGAGATGGGCTCTCGTTTTTCACAAGAGGCCTCTTTAGCTGAGTTGGAGAAACCCATGTGTCTCTCAAAAGAAACCCACTTGTGTTAGAAGCAGGAACACCTACAACGTTGTGTCCCAGTGAGAACTGAGTGAGTTTTTGAAGGGAATATTGACTGCAGCTTAGAATTCAAGGTAGAGATAGGCTACGTTGGTTCCTATTCTGTATTTTCAGTTGAGTTGAAGAGACACGTGAATCTCTTGAAAGAAAACCTTCTGTGTTAGAAGCAGTCAGCTCTAGCACATTGATTCCCTGAGGGAATTGAGTTTCTTCTGAAATGAATACCTTTTCAACGTAAATTTTCC
Organism: Castor canadensis; assembly: GCF_047511655.1. Taxonomy (NCBI): domain Eukaryota; kingdom Metazoa; phylum Chordata; class Mammalia; order Rodentia; family Castoridae; genus Castor; species Castor canadensis. Next base: position 27,262,217 of record NC_133402.1, on the reverse strand, counting down.
AAGGCACAGATAGGGTCTCTTTGCCCCAAATAGTCCTATTTACGTAAGTTGAAGAAACACATGGAGCACTAGAAAGAAAGACCATATTTGTTAGAGCATGTGCATGTAGGCCCAATTTGCCCTCTGACAGTTGAGTTAGTTCTGAAAGGAATTCATACACCCAATCCCAGTTTTCAAGGTGAAGAAAGGCTCATTTTCTGCCAAATAGGACTGTCCAGATAACTTGAAGAAACACATGAACTTCTCGAAAGAAATCCATCTATATTAGAAGCACAAGCATCAACCACATTGTTTTACTGTGAGGACGCAGTTAGTGTACTTAAGGCATATTTTTTGCAACTTAGGATTTTCAGCGTAGCGATAAGCTCTCCTTATTCCAATAGACCTATTCAGCTGACTTCTCAACCACGTGAATCGAACCAGAGAAAACCATCTACGTGGTAAGCCTCAGAATTTAGGTCATTGTTTCCCTGCCAGTACTGACTTAGTTAGTGGAAGGAATTCACATAGCCATCAGAGTTTTCAAGGTGGAGAGTGGCTCATTTTGTTCCCAATAGGCCTCTCCAGACAAGTTGAAGGAACTCATGTATCTCTCAAAGAAAACCATGGATGATAGAAGGAGGTGCATCTAGTCCATTATTTCTCTGTGAGAATTGAGTTAGTGTTTTAAAAGGAAACTTCCTGCAACTTAAGTATTTCAAGGTGGAGATTGCCTCTCTTTGTTCCAAACAGTCCAGTTCAGCTGACTTGATGAAACCCATGTATCTCTGAAAAGAAAACAGTCTATGTTAGAAGCAGGAGCATCTCACACTTTCTTTCAATGTAAGAATTGAGGTAGATTTTGCAAAGAATGCTTCCTTCAACTTAGGTTTTTCCAGGTGGACATAGGCTCTCTTGGTTCCAAGTAGGCTTATTAGGCTGAGGTGAAGAAACACATGCATCTCGCCAAAGAAACCCACTTGTGTTAGATGCGGGAAGATGGAGAACATTATTGCCCTCTGAGAACTGAGTTAGATTTGGCAAAGAATACCTCCTGAAACATAGGATTTTCAAGGTGCAGATAGGCTATGTATATTCCAAATTGGCCTTTTCAGCTGAGTTTAAGAAACACATTCATCTCTCAAAAGAAAACCGTTTGTGTCACAAGCAGGAGTATCTAGCACATTGTTTCCCTCTGACAATCGAGTTAGTTCTCGAAAGGAATACCTCCTGCAACTTAGGTTTTTCAAAGTGCAGATGGGCCCTCTTTGTCCCAAACCGGTCTATACAGGTGAGTTGATGAAGCACGTAACTATCTCATTGGAAAACCATCTGTGTTAGAAGCAGGAGCAGCTAACACTTTGTATCCCTCTGAGAACTGAGGTAGGTTTTGAGAGGAACACTTCCTACACACTAGGTTTTTCAAGGTGGAGATAGGCTGTCTTTGTTCCAAATAGGCCTATTTAGCTAAGGTGTAGAAACACATATACGTCACAAAAGACAATGATTTAGGTTAGAAGCAGGAGCACCTAGCACAGTTTTCCTCTGAGAATTGATTTAGATTTTGTAAGGAATACACACTGCCAATGAGAATTTTCAAACAGGAGAAATGCTTATTTGGTTCCAAAGAGGACTGCCCAGCAAATTTGAAGGAACTCTTGTCACTCTCCAAAGAAAACTGTGTATGTTAGATGCCTCAAAACCTAGGGCATAGTTTCCTGTGAGAATTGAGTTACTTTTCAGAGGAATTCCTACGGCCAGTCTGAGTGTCAAGGTGGAGACATGCATATTTTGTTCGAGCTAAGTGGAAGCAGCACATGTATCTCTGGAAAGAAATCAATCTGTGTTTGGAGCAGGAGGACCTAGCACATTGTTTTCCTGTGAGAATTGTGAGAGTTTTTGTCAGAAATACTTCCTGCAACTTTCAGTTTTAAAGGAGAAACATGATCTCTTTGATCCAAATCGGCCTATACAGTGTAGAAGAAAAACCACATCTATGACTCGAAAGATAGCCATCTGTTTTAGGAGCAGAAGCATCGAGCACCGGCACATTGTTTCCCTGTGAGAATTGAGTAAGTCTTTGATAGGAATCCATCCTGCAACTCAGGTTTCTCATGGTGGAGATAGGCTCACTATGTGCTAAGTAGACCCATACCTGTGAGTTGAAGAAACAAATGTATCTCTCCAAAGAAAACCACCTGTGTTAGGAGCTGCAGCAGGTAGCACGTTGTTTCCCTGTGAGAATTGAGTTAATTTTTGAAAAGAATAATTCCTGCAGAAAAGGTTTTTCAAGGTGGAATTAGGATCACTTGGTTCCAAATAGGTGTATTGGGCTGAGTCGAAGAGACACATGTATCTGTCAAAAGAAAACCATTTTCTCCGAACCAGGAGTTTCCAGCACTTTGTACTCCTGAACGAATTGAGTTAGTATTTAAAAGGAGTACTTCCTAAAAGTTAGGTTTTTCAATGTGGAGCTAGGCTGTCTTTTGTCCAAATTGTCTTATTTAGCTAAGTTGAAGAAACGCATGTATTTCTTGACCGAAAACTTTCTCTCTTAGAAGCAGGAGAATCTAGCACATTGTTTCCCTGTGAGAACTGACTTAGTTTTTGAAAAGAATTCTTTCTGCAACTTCGGTTTTTCAAAGTGGAGTTTCTTTGTTCCAACTAGGCCTTTTCAGCTCATTTATGAAACACATTTATCTCTCCAAAGGAAAACATCTATCTATGTTGGAAGCTGCAGCTTGTGTGAGATTTGAGTTCGTGCTTAAACGGAATATTGCTGTAACAGGATTTTCACGGTGGACATAGGCTATGTTTATTCCAATTACGCCTCTTCAGCTGAGTTGAAGGAACACATGTATATCCTGAAAGAAAACCATGTGTGTTAGAAGCAGAAGCATCAAGCACATTGATTCCATGTGATATTTGAGTTGGTTTGGAAAGGAATACCTCCTGTCACGTAAGGTCTGCAAGGCAGAAGTAGGGTCTCTTCGTTCCAATAGTGCATTGTAGCTAGTTGAAGAAACAAATGTATCTCTCGACAGAAAATCATATCTGTTAGAAGCAGGAGCATCTAGTAGAGTATTTTTTCCCTGTAAGAATTGAGTTCCTTTGTGGAAGGAACACTTCATGCAACTTCGGATTTTCAAGGATGAGATTGGCACTCTTTGTTCCAAATAGGCCTATTAAGCTAAGTTGAAGAAACACAGGTATCACCCGAAAGAAAATAATCTGTGTTAGAAGCAGGAGGATGTTAAACAATACTTCCCTGTGAAAGTTGAGTTAGTTTTTAAAAGGACTACTTCCAGCACTTAGGTATTTCAAGGTGGAGATGGGCTCTCGTTTTTCACAAGAGGCCTGTTTAGCTGAGTTGGAGAAACCCATGTGTCTCTCAAAAGAAACCCACTTGTGTTAGAAGCAGGAACACCTACAACGTTGTGTCCCAGTGAGAACTGAGTGAGTTTTTGAAGGGAATATTGACTGCAGCTTAGAATTCAAGGTAGAGATAGGCTACGTTGGTTCCTATTCTGTATTTTCAGTTGAGTTGAAGAGACACGTGAATCTCTTGAAAGAAAACCTTCTGTGTTAGAAGCAGTCAGCTCTAGCACATTGATTCCCTGAGGGAATTGAGTTTCTTCTGAAATGAATACCTTTTCAACGTAAATTTTCCAAGGCACAGATAGGGTCTCTTTGCCCCAAATAGTCCTATTTATGTAAGTTGAAGAAACACATGGAGCACTAGAAAGAAAGACCATATTTGTTAGAGCATGTGCATGTAGGCCCAATTTGCCCTCTGACAGTTGAGTTAGTTCTGAAAGGAATTCATACACCCAATCCCAGTTTTCAAAGTGAAGAAAGGCTCATTTTCTGCCAAATAGGACTGTCCAGATAACTTGAAGAAACACATGAACTTCTCGAAAGAAATCCATCTATATTAGAAGCACAAGCATCAACCACATTGTTTTACTGTGAGGACGCAGTTAGTGTACTTAAGGCATATTTTTTGCAACTTAGGATTTTCAGCGTAGCGATAAGCTCTCCTTATTCCAATAGACCTATTCAGCTGACTTCTCAACCACGTGAATCGAACCAGAGAAAACCATCTACGTGGTAAGCCTCAGAATTTAGGTCATTGTTTCCCTGCCAGTACTGACTTAGTTAGTGGAAGGAATTCACATGGCCATCAGAGTTTTCAAGGTGGAGAGTGGCTCATTTTGTTCCCAATAGGCCTCTCCAGACAAGTTGAAGGAACTCATGTATCTCTCAAAGAAAACCATGGATGATAGAAGGAGGTGCATCTAGTCCATTATTTCTCTGTGAGAATTGAGTTAGTGTTTTAAAAGGGAACTTCCTGCAACTTAAGTATTTCAAGGTGGAGATTGCCTCTCTTTGTTCCAAACAGTCCAGTTCAGCTGACTTGATGAAACCCATGTATCTCTGAAAAGAAAACAGTCTATGTTAGAAGCAGGAGCATCTCACACTTTCTTTCAATGTAAGAATTGAGGTAGATTTTGCAAAGAATGCTTCCTTCAACTTAGGTTTTTCCAGGTGGACATAGGCTCTCTTGGTTCCAAGTAGGCTTATTAGGCTGAGGTGAAGAAACACATGCATCTCGCCAAAGAAACCCACTTGTGTTAGATGCGGGAAGATGGAGAACATTATTGCCCTCTGAGAACTGAGTTAGATTTGGCAAAGAATACCTCCTGAAACATAGGATTTTCAAGGTGCAGATAGGCTATGTATATTCCAAATTGGCCTTTTCAGCTGAGTTTAAGAAACACATTCATCTCTCAAAAGAAAACCGTTTGTGTCACAAGCAGGAGTATCTAGCACATTGTTTCCCTCTGACAATCGAGTTAGTTCTCCAAAGGAATACCTCCTGCAACTTAGGTTTTTCAAAGTGCAGATGGGCCCTCTTTGTCCCAAACCGGTCTATACAGGTGAGTTGATGAAGCACGTAACTATCTCATTGGAAAACCATCTGTGTTAGAAGCAGGAGCAGCTAACACTTTGTATCCCTCTGAGAACTGAGGTAGGTTTTGAGAGGAACACTTCCTACACACTAGGTTTTTCAAGGTGGAGATAGGCTGTCTTTGTTCCAAATAGGCCTATTTAGCTAAGGTGTAGAAACACATATACGTCACAAAAGAGAATGATTTAGGTTAGAAGCAGGAGCACCTAGCACAGTTTTCCTCTGAGAATTGATTTAGATTTTGTAAGGAATACACACTGCCAATGAGAATTTTCAAACAGGAGAAATGCTTATTTGGTTCCAAAGAGGACTGCCCAGCAAATTTGAAGGAACTCTTGTCACTCTCCAAAGAAAACTGTGTATGTTAGATGCCTCAAAACCTAGGGCATAGTTTCCTGTGAGAATTGAGTTACTTTTCAGAGGAATTCCTACCGCCAGTCTGAGTGTCAAGGTGGAGACATGCATATTTTGTTCGAGCTAAGTGGAAGCAGCACATGTATCTCTGGAAAGAAATCAATCTGTGTTTGGAGCAGGAGGACCTAGCACATTGTTTTCCTGTGAGAATTGTGAGAGTTTTTGTCAGAAATACTTCCTGCAACTTTCAGTTTTAAAGGAGAAACATGATCTCTTTGATCCAAATCGGCCTATACAGTGTAGAAGAAAAACCACATCTATGACTCGAAAGATAGCCATCTGTTTTAGGAGCAGAAGCATCGAGCACCGGCACATTGTTTCCCTGTGAGAATTGAGTAAGTCTTTGATAGGAATCCATCCTGCAACTCAGGTTTCTCATGGTGGAGATAGGCTCACTATGTGCTAAGTAGACCCATACCTGTGAGTTGAAGAAACAAATGTATCTCTCCAAAGAAAACCACCAGTGTTAGGAGCTGCAGCAGGTAGCACATTGTTTCCCTGTGAGAATTGAGTTAATTTTTGAAAAGAATAATTCCTGCAGAAAAGGTTTTTCAAGGTGGAATTAGGATCACTTGGTTCCAAATAGGTGTATTGGGCTGAGTCGAAGAGACACATGTATCTGTCAAAAGAAAACCATTTTCTCCGAACCAGGAGTTTCCAGCACTTTGTACTCCTGAACGAATTGAGTTAGTATTTAAAAGGAGTACTTCCTAAAAGTTAGGTTTTTCAATGTGGAGCTAGGCTGTCTTTTTTCCAAATTATCTTATTTAGCTAAGTTGAAGAAACGCATGTATTTCTTGACCGAAAACTTTCTCTCTTAGAAGCAGGAGAATCTAGCACATTGTTTGCCTGTGAGAACTGACTTAGTTTTTGAAAAGAATTCTTTCTGCAACTTCGGTTTTTCAAAGTGGAGTTTCTTCGTTCCAACTAGGCCTTTTCAGCTCATTTATGAAACACATTTATCTCTCCAAAGGAAAACATCTATCTATGTTGGAAGCTGCAGCTTGTGTGAGATTTGAGTTCGTGTTTAAACGGAATATTGCTGTAACAGGATTTTCACGGTGGACATAGGCTATGTTTATTCCAATTACGCCTCTTCAGCTGAGTTGAAGGAACACATGTATATCCTGAAAGAAAACCATATGTGTTAGAAGCAGAAGCATCAAGCACATTGATTCCATGTGATATTTGAGTTGGTTTGGAAAGGAATACCTCCTGTCACGTAAGGTCTGCAAGGCAGAAGTAGGGTCTCTTCGTTCCAATAGTGCATTGTAGCTAGTTGAAGAAACAAATGTATCTCTCGACAGAAAATCATATCTGTTAGAAGCAGGAGCATCTAGTAGAGTATTTTTTCCCTGTAAGAGTTGAGTTCCTTTGTGGAAGGAACACTTCATGCAACTTCGGATTTTCAAGGATGAGATTGGCACTCTTTGTTCCAAATAGGCCTATTAAGCTAAGTTGAAGAAACACAGGTATCACCCGAAAGAAAATAATCTGTGTTAGAAGCAGGAGGATGTTAAACAATACTTCCCTGTGAAAGTTGAGTTAGTTTTTTAAAGGACTACTTCCAGCACTTAGGTATTTCAAGGTGGAGATGGGCTCTCGTTTTTCACAAGAGGCCTGTTTAGCTGAGTTGGAGAAACCCATGTGTCTCTCAAAAGAAACCCACTTGTGTTAGAAGCAGGAACACCTACAACGTTGTGTCCCAGTGAGAACTGAGTGAGTTTTTGAAGGGAATATTGACTGCAGCTTAGAATTCAAGGTAGAGATAGGCTACGTTGGTTCCTATTCTGTATTTTCAGTTGAGTTGAAGAGACATGTGAATCTCTTGAAAGAAAACCTTCTGTGTTAGAAGCAGGCACCTCAAGCCCTTTGATTCCCTGAGGGAATTGAGTTTCTTCTGAAATGAATACCTTTTCAACGTAAATTTTCCAAGGCACAGATAGGGTCTCTTTGCCCCAAATAGTCCTATTTACGTAAGTTGAAGAAACACATGGAGCACTAGAAAGAAAGACCATATTTGTTAGAGCATGTGCATGTAGGCCCAATTTGCCCTCTGACAGTTGAGTTAGTTCTGAAAGGAATTCATACACCCAATCCCAGTTTTCAAGGTGAAGAAAGGCTCATTTTCTGCCAAATAGGACTGTCCAGATAACTTGAAGAAACACATGAACTTCTCGAAAGAAATCCATCTATATTAGAAGCACAAGCATCAACCACATTGTTTTACTGTGAGGACGCAGTTAGTGTACTTAAGGCATATTTTTTGCAACTTAGGATTTTCAGCGTAGCGATAAGCTCTCCTTATTCCAATAGACCTATTCAGCTGACTTCTCAACCACGTGAATCGAACCAGAGAAAACCATCTACGTGGTAAGCCTCAGAATTTAGGTCATTGTTTCCCTGCCAGTACTGACTTAGTTAGTGGAAGGAATTCACATGGCCATCAGAGTTTTCAAGGTGGAGAGTGGCTCATTTTGTTCCAAATAGGCCTCTCCAGACAAGTTGAAGGAACTCATGTATCTCTCAAAGAAAACCATGGATGATAGAAGGAGGTGCATCTAGTCCATTATTTCTCTGTGAGAATTGAGTTAGTGTTTTAAAAGGAAACTTCCTGCAACTTAAGTATTTCAAGGTGGAGATTGCCTCTCTTTGTTCCAAACAGTCCAGTTCAGCTGACTTGATGAAACCCATGTATCTCTGAAAAGAAAACAGTCTATGTTAGAAGCAGGAGCATTTCACACTTTCTTTCAATGTAAGAATTGAGGTAGATTTTGCAAAGAATGCTTCCTTCAACTTAGGTTTTTCCAGGTGGACATAGGCTCTCTTGGTTCCAAGTAGGCTTATTAGGCTGAGGTGAAGAAACACATGCATCTCGCCAAAGAAACCCACTTGTGTTAGATGCGGGAAGATGGAGAACATTATTGCCCTCTGAGAACTGAGTTAGATTTGGCAAAGAATACCTCCTGAAACATAGGATTTTCAAGGTGCAGATAGGCTATGTATATTCCAAATTGGCCTTTTCAGCTGAGTTTAAGAAACACATTCATCTCTCAAAAGAAAACCGTTTGTGTCACAAGCAGGAGTATCTAGCACATTGTTTCCCTCTGACAATCGAGTTAGTTCTCGAAAGGAATACCTCCTGCAACTTAGGTTTTTCAAAGTGCAGATGGGCCCTCTTTGTCCCAAACCGGTCTATACAGGTGAGTTGATGAAGCACGTAACTATCTCATTGGAAAACCATCTGTGTTAGAAGCAGGAGCAGCTAACACTTTGTATCCCTCTGAGAACTGAGGTAGGTTTTGAGAGGAACACTTCCTACACACTAGGTTTTTCAAGGTGGAGATAGGCTGTCTTTGTTCCAAATAGGCCTATTTAGCTAAGGTGTAGAAACACATATACGTCACAAAAGACAATGATTTAGGTTAGAAGCAGGAGCACCTAGCACAGTTTTCCTCTGAGAATTGATTTAGATTTTGTAAGGAATACACACTGCCAATGAGAATTTTCAAACAGGAGAAATGCTTATTTGGTTCCAAAGAGGACTGCCCAGCAAATTTGAAGGAACTCTTGTCACTCTCCAAAGAAAACTGTGTATGTTAGATGCCTCAAAACCTAGGGCATAGTTTCCTGTGAGAATTGAGTTACTTTCCAGAGGAATTCCTACCGCCAGTCTGAGTGTCAAGGTGGAGACATGCATATTTTGTTCGAGCTAAGTGGAAGCAGCACATGTATCTCTGGAAAGAAATCAATCTGTGTTTGGAGCAGGAGGACCTAGCACATTGTTTTCCTGTGAGAATTGTGAGAGTTTTTGTCAGAAATACTTCCTGCAACTTTCAGTTTTAAAGGAGAAACATGATCTCTTTGATCCAAATCGGCCTATACAGTGTAGAAGAAAAACCACATCTATGACTCGAAAGATAGCCATCTGTTTTAGGAGCAGAAGCATCGAGCACCGGCACATTGTTTCCCTGTGAGAATTGAGTAAGTCTTTGATAGGAATCCATCCTGCAACTCAGGTTTCTCATGGTGGAGATAGGCTCACTATGTGCTAAGTAGACCCATACCTGTGAGTTGAAGAAACAAATGTATCTCTCCAAAGAAAACCACCTGTGTTAGGAGCTGCAGCAGGTAGCACATTATTTCCCTGTGAGAATTGAGTTAATTTTTGAAAAGAATAATTCCTGCAGAAAAGGTTTTTCAAGGTGGAATTAGGATCACTTGGTTCCAAATAGGTGTATTGGGCTGAGTCGAAGAGACACATGTATCTGTCAAAAGAAAACCATTTTCTCCGAACCAGGAGTTTCCAGCACTTTGTACTCCTGAACGAATTGAGTTAGTATTTAAAAGGAGTACTTCCTAAAAGTTAGGTTTTTCAATGTGGAGCTAGGCTGTCTTTTGTCCAAATTGTCTTATTTAGCTAAGTTGAAGAAACGCATGTATTTCTTGACCGAAAACTTTCTCTCTTAGAAGCAGGAGAATCTAGCACATTGTTTCACTGTGAGAACTGACTTAGTTTTTGAAAACAATTCTTTCTGCAACTTCGGTTTTTCAAAGTGGAGTTTCTTTGTTCCAACTAGGCCTTTTCAGCTCATTTATGAAACACATTTATCTCTCCAAAGGAAAACATCTATCTATGTTGGAAGCTGCAGCTTGTGTGAGATTTGAGTTCGTGTTTAAACGGAATATTGCTGTAACAGGATTTTCACGGTGGACATAGGCTATGTTTATTCCAATTATGCCTCTTCAGCTGAGTTGAAGGAACACATGTATATCCTGAAAGAAAACCATGTGTGTTAGAAGCAGAAGCATCAAGCACATTGATTCCATGTGATATTTGAGTTGGTTTGGAAAGGAATACCTCCTGTCACGTAAGGTCTGCAAGGCAGAAGTAGGGTCTCTTCGTTCCAATAGTGCATTGTAGCTAGTTGAAGAAACAAATGTATCTCTCGACAGAAAATCATATCTGTTAGAAGCAGGAGCATCTAGTAGAGTATTTTTTCCCGGTAAGAATTGAGTTCCTTTGTGGAAGGAACACTTCATGCAACTTCGGATTTTCAAGGATGAGATTGGCACTCTTTGTTCCAAATAGGCCTATTAAGCTAAGTTGAAGAAACACAGGTATCACCCGAAAGAAAATAATCTGTGTTAGAAGCAGGAGGATGTTAAACAATACTTCCCTGTGAAAGTTGAGTTAGTTTTTTAAAGGACTACTTCCAGCACTTAGGTATTTCAAGGTGGAGATGGGCTCTCGTTTTTCACAAGAGGCCTGTTTAGCTGAGTTGGAGAAACCCATGTGTCTCTCAAAAGAAACCCACTTGTGTTAGAAGCAGGAACACCTACAACGTTGTGTCCCAGTGAGAACTGAGTGAGTTTTTGAAGGGAATATTGACTGCAGCTTAGAATTCAAGGTAGAGATAGGCTACGTTGGTTCCTATTCTGTATTTTCAGTTGAGTTGAAGAGACATGTGAATCTCTTGAAAGAAAACCTTCTGTGTTAGAAGCAGGCACCTCAAGCCCTTTGATTCCCTGAGGGAATTGAGTTTCTTCTGAAATGAATACCTTTTCAACGTAAATTTTCCAAGGCACAGATAGGGTCTCTTTGCCCCAAATAGTCCTATTTACGTAAGTTGAAGAAACACATGGAGCACTAGAAAGAAAGACCATATTTGTTAGAGCATGTGCATGTAGGCCCAATTTGCCCTCTGACAGTTGAGTTAGTTCTGAAAGGAATTCATACACCCAATCCCAGTTTTCAAGGTGAAGAAAGGCTCATTTTCTGCCAAATAGGACTGTCCAGATAACTTGAAGAAACACATGAATTTCTCGAAAGAAATCCATCTATATTAGAAGCACAAGCATCAACCACATTGTTTTACTGTGAGGACGCAGTTAGTGTACTTAAGGCATATTTTTTGCAACTTAGGATTTTGAGCGTAGAGATAAGCTCTCCTTATTCCAATAGACCTATTCAGCTGACTTCTCAACCACGTGAATCGAACCAGAGAAAACCATCTACGTGGTAAGCCTCAGAATTTAGGTCATTGTTTCCCTGCGAGTACTGACTTAGTTAGTGGAAGGAATTCACATGGCCATCAGAGTTTTCAAGGTGGAGAGTGGCTCATTTTGTTCCAAATAGGCCTCTCCAGACAAGTTGAAGGAACTCATGTATCTCTCAAAGAAAACCATGGATGATAGAAGGAGGTGCATCTAGTCCATTATTTCTCTGTGAGAATTGAGTTAGTGTTTTAAAAGGAAACTTCCTGCAACTTAAGTATTTCAAGGTGGAGATTGCCTCTCTTTGTTCCAAACAGTCCAGTTCAGCTGACTTGATGAAACCCATGTATCTCTGAAAAGAAAACAGTCTATGTTAGAAGCAGGAGCATCACACACTTTCTTTCAATGTAAGAATTGAGGTAGATTTTGCAAAGAATGCTTCCTTCAACTTAGGTTTTTCCAGGTGGACATAGGCTCTCTTGGTTCCAAGTAGGCTTATTAGGCTGAGGTGAAGAAACACATGCATCTCGCCAAGGAAACCCACTTGTGTTAGATGCGGGAAGATGGAGAACATTATTGCCCTCTGAGAACTGAGTTAGATTTGGCAAAGAATACCTCCTGAAACATAGGATTTTCAAGGTGCAGATAGGCTATGTATATTCCAAATTGGCCTTTTCAGCTGAGTTTAAGAAACACATTCATCTCTCAAAAGAAAACCGTTTGTGTCACAAGCAGGAGTATCTAGCACATTGTTTCCCTCTGACAATCGAGTTAGTTCTCGAAAGGAATACCTCCTGCAACTTAGGTTTTTCAAAGTGCAGATGGGCCCTCTTTGTCCCAAACCGGTCTGTACAGGTGAGTTGATGAAGCACGTAACTATCTCATTGGAAAACCATCTGTGTTAGAAGCAGGAGCAGCTAACACTTTGTATCCCTCTGAGAACTGAGGTAGGTTTTGAGAGGAACACTTCCTACACACTGGGTTTTTCAAGGTGGAGATAGGCTGTCTTTGTTCCAAATAGGCCTATTTAGCTAAGGTGTAGAAACACATATACGTCACAAAAGACAATGATTTAGGTTAGAAGCAGGAGCACCTAGCACAGTTTTCCTCTGAGAATTGATTTAGATTTTGTAAGGAATACACACTGCCAATGAGAATTTTCAAACAGGAGAAATGCTTATTTGGTTCCAAAGAGGACTGCCCAGCAAATTTGAAGGAACTCTTGTCACTCTCCAAAGAAAACTGTGTATGTTAGATGCCTCAAAACCTAGGGCATAGTTTCCTGTGAGAATTGAGTTACTTTCCAGAGGAATTCCTACCGCCAGTCTGAGTGTCAAGGTGGAGACATGCATATTTTGTTCGAGCTAAGTGGAAGCAGCACATGTATCTCTGGAAAGAAATCAATCTGTGTTTGGAGCAGGAGGACCTAGCACATTGTTTTCCTGTGAGAATTGTGAGAGTTTTTGTCAGAAATACTTCCTGCAACTTTCAGTTTTAAAGGAGAAACATGATCTCTTTGATCCAAATCGGCCTATACAGTGTAGAAGAAAAACCACATCTATGACTCGAAAGATAGCCATCTGTTTTAGGAGCAGAAGCATCGAGCACCGGCACATTGTTTCCCTGTGAGAATTGAGTAAGTCTTTGATAGGAATCCATCCTGCAACTCAGGTTTCTCATGGTGGAGATAGGCTCACTATGTGCTAAGTAGACCCATACCTGTGAGTTGAAGAAACAAATGTATCTCTCCAAAGAAAACCACCTGTGTTAGGAGCTGCAGCAGGTAGCACATTGTTTCCCTGTGAGAATTGAGTTAATTTTTGAAAAGAATAATTCCTGCAGAAAAGGTTTTTCAAGGTGGACTTAGGATCACTTGGTTCCAAATAGGTGTATTGGGCTGAGTCGAAGAGACACATGTATCTGTCAAAAGAAAACCATTTTCTCCGAACCAGGAGTTTCCAGCACTTTGTACTCCTGAACGAATTGAGTTAGTATTTAAAAGGAGTACTTCCTAAAAGTTAGGTTTTTCAATGTGCAGCTAGGCTGTCTTTTTTCCAAATTGTCTTATTTAGCTAAGTTGAAGAAATGCATGCATTTCTTGACCGAAAACTTTCTCTCTTAGAAGCAGGAGAATCTAGCACATTGTTTCCCTGTGAGAACTGACTTAGTTTTTGAAAAGAATTCTTTCTGCAACTTCGGTTTTTCAAAGTGGAGTTTCTTTGTTCCAACTAGGCCTTTTCAGCTCATTTATGAAACACATTTATCTCTCCAAAGGAAAACATCTATCTATGTTGGAAGCTGCAGCTTGTGTGAGATTTGAGTTCGTGTTTAAACGGAATATTGCTGTAACAGGATTTTCACGGTGGACATAGGCTATGTTTATTCCAATTACGCCTCTTCAGCTGAGTTGAAGGAACACATGTATATCCTGAAAGAAAACCATGTGTGTTAGAAGCAGAAGCATCAAGCACATTGATTCCATGTGATATTTGAGTTGGTTTGGAAAGGAATACCTCCTGTCACGTAAGGTCTGCAAGGCAGAAGTAGGGTCTCTTCGTTCCAATAGTGCATTGTAGCTAGTTGAAGAAACAAATGTATCTCTCGACAGAAAATCATATCTGTTAGAAGCAGGAGCATCTAGTAGAGTATTTTTTCCCGGTAAGAATTGAGTTCCTTTGTGGAAGGAACACTTCATGCAACTTCGGATTTTCAAGGATGAGATTGGCACTCTTTGTTCCAAATAGGCCTATTAAGCTAAGTTGAAGAAACACAGGTATCACCCGAAAGAAAATAATCTGTGTTAGAAGCAGGAGGATGTTAAACAATACTTCCCTGTGAAAGTTGAGTTAGTTTTTTAAAGGACTACTTCCAGCACTTAGGTATTTCAAGGTGGAGATGGGCTCTCGTTTTTCACAAGAGGCCTGTTTAGCTGAGTTGGAGAAACCCATGTGTCTCTCAAAAGAAACCCACTTGTGTTAGAAGCAGGAACACCTACAACGTTGTGTCCCAGTGAGAACTGAGTGAGTTTTTGAAGGGAATATTGACTGCAGCTTAGAATTCAAGGTAGAGATAGGCTACGTTGGTTCCTATTCTGTATTTTCAGTTGAGTTGAAGAGACATGTGAATCTCTTGAAAGAAAACCTTCTGTGTTAGAAGCAGGCACCTCAAGCCCTTTGATTCCCGAGGGAATTGAGTTTCTTCTGAAATGAATACCTTTTCAACGTAAATTTTCCAAGGCACAGATAGGGTCTCTTTGCCCCAAATAGTCCTATTTACGTAAGTTGAAGAAACACATGGAGCACTAGAAAGAAGGACCATATTTGTTAGAGCATGTGCATGTAGGCCCAATTTGCCCTCTGACAGTTGAGTTAGTTCTGAAAGGAATTCATACACCCAATCCCAGTTTTCAAGGTGAAGAAAGGCTCATTTTGTGCCAAATAGGACTGTCCAGATAACTTGAAGAAACACATGAATTTCTCGAAAGAAATCCATCTATATTAGAAGCACAAGCATCAACCACATTGTTTTACTGTGAGGACGCAGTTAGTGTACTTAAGGCATATTTTTTGCAACTTAGGATTTTCAGCGTAGAGATAAGCTCTCCTTATTCCAATAGACCTATTCAGCTGACTTCTCAACCACGTGAATCGAACCAGAGAAAACCATCTACGTGGTAAGCCTCAGAATTTAGGTCATTGTTTCCCTGCGAGTACTGACTTAGTTAGTGGAAGGAATTCACATGGCCATCAGAGTTTTCAAGGTGGAGAGTGGCTCATTTTGTTCCAAATAGGCCTCTCCAGACAAGTTGAAGGAACTCATGTATCTCTCAAAGAAAACCATGGATGATAGAAGGAGGTGCATCTAGTCCATTATTTCTCTGTGAGAATTGAGTTAGTGTTTTAAAAGGAATCTTCCTGCAACTTAAGTATTTCAAGGTGGAGATTGCCTCTCTTTGTTCCAAACAGTCCAGTTCAGCTGACTTGATGAAACCCATGTATCTCTGAAAAGAAAACAGTCTATGTTAGAAGCAGGAGCATCGCACACTTTCTTTCAATGTAAGAATTGAGGTAGATTTTGCAAAGAATGCTTCCTTCAACTTAGGTTTTTCCAGGTGGACATAGGCTCTCTTGGTTCCAAGTAGGCTTATTAGGCTGAGGTGAAGAAACACATGCATCTCGCCAAAGAAACCCACTTGTGTTAGATGCGGGAAGATGGAGAACATTATTGCCCTCTGAGAACTGAGTTAGATTTGGCAAAGAATACCTCCTGAAACATAGGATTTTCAAGGTGCAGATAGGCTATGTATATTCCAAATTGGCCTTTTCAGCTGAGTTTAAGAAACACATTCATCTCTCAAAAGAAAACCGTTTGTGTCACAAGCAGGAGTATCTAGCACATTGTTTCCCTCTGACAATCGAGTTAGTTCTCGAAAGGAATACCTCCTGCAACTTAGGTTTTTCAAAGTGCAGATGGGCCCTCTTTGTCCCAAACCGGTCTACACAGGTGAGTTGATGAAGCACGTAACTATCTCATTGGAAAACCATCTGTGTTAGAAGCAGGAGCAGCTAACACTTTGTATCCCTCTGAGAACTGAGGTAGGTTTTGAGAGGAACACTTCCTACACACTAGGTTTTTCAAGGTGGAGATAGGCTGTCTTTGTTCCAAATAGGCCTATTTAGCTAAGGTGTAGAAACACATATACGTCACAAAAGACAATGATTTAGGTTAGAAGCAGGAGCACCTAGCACAGTTTTCCTCTGAGAATTGATTTAGATTTTGTAAGGAATACACACTGCCAATGAGAATTTTCAAACAGGAGAAATGCTTATTTGGTTCCAAAGAGGACTGCCCAGCAAATTTGAAGGAACTCTTGTCACTCTCCAAAGAAAACTGTGTATGTTAGATGCCTCAAAACCTAGGGCATAGTTTCCTGTGAGAATTGAGTTACTTTCCAGAGGAATTCCTACCGCCAGTCTGAGTGTCAAGGTGGAGACATGCATATTTTGTTCGAGCTAAGTGGAAGCAGCACATGTATCTCTGGAAAGAAATCAATCTGTGTTTGGAGCAGGAGGACCTAGCACATTGTTTTCCTGTGAGAATTGTGAGAGTTTTTGTCAGAAATACTTCCTGCAACTTTCAGTTTTAAAGGAGAAACATGATCTCTTTGATCCAAATCGGCCTATACAGTGTAGAAGAAAAACCACATCTATGACTCGAAAGATAGCCATCTGTTTTAGGAGCAGAAGCATCGAGCACCGGCACATTGTTTCCCTGTGAGAATTGAGTAAGTCTTTGATAGGAATCCATCCTGCAACTCAGGTTTCTCATGGTGGAGATAGGCTCACTATGTGCTAAGTAGACCCATACCTGTGAGTTGAAGAAACAAATGTATCTCTCCAAAGAAAACCACCTGTGTTAGGAGCTGCAGCAGGTAGCACGTTGTTTCCCTGTGAGAATTGAGTTAATTTTTGAAAAGAATAATTCCTGCAGAAAAGGTTTTTCAAGGTGGAATTAGGATCACTTGGTTCCAAATAGGTGTATTGGGCTGAGTCGAAGAGACACATGTATCTGTCAAAAGAAAACCATTTTCTCCGAACCAGGAGTTTCCAGCACTTTGTACTCCTGAACGAATTGAGTTAGTATTTAAAAGGAGTACTTCCTAAAAGTTAGGTTTTTCAATGTGGAGCTAGGCTGTCTTTTGTCCAAATTGTCTTATTTAGCTAAGTTGAAGAAACGCATGTATTTCTTGACCGAAAACTTTCTCTCTTAGAAGCAGGAGAATCTAGCACATTGTTTCCCTGTGAGAACTGACTTAGTTTTTGAAAAGAATTCTTTCTGCAACTTTGGTTTTTCAAAGTGGAGTTTCTTTGTTCCAACTAGGCCTTTTCAGCTCATTTATGAAACACATTTATCTCTCCAAAGGAAAACATCTATCTATGTTGGAAGCTGCAGCTTGTGTGAGATTTGAGTTCGTGTTTAAACGGAATATTGCTGTAACAGGATTTTCACGGTGGACATAGGCTATGTTTATTCCAATTACGCCTCTTCAGCTGAGTTGAAGGAACACATGTATATCCTGAAAGAAAACCATGTGTGTTAGAAGCAGAAGCATCAAGCACATTGATTCCATGTGATATTTGAGTTGGTTTGGAAAGGAATACCTCCTGTCACGTAAGGTCTGCAAGGCAGAAGTAGGGTCTCTTCGTTCCAATAGTGCATTGTAGCTAGTTGAAGAAACAAATGTATCTCTCGACAGAAAATCATATCTGTTAGAAGCAGGAGCATCTAGTAGAGTATTTTTTCCCGGTAAGAATTGAGTTCCTTTGTGGAAGGAACACTTCATGCAACTTCGGATTTTCAAGGATGAGATTGGCACTCTTTGTTCCAAATAGGCCTATTAAGCTAAGTTGAAGAAACACAGGTATCACCCGAAAGAAAATAATCTGTGTTAGAAGCAGGAGGATGTTAAACAATACTTCCCTGTGAAAGTTGAGTTAGTTTTTTAAAGGACTACTTCCAGCACTTAGGTATTTCAAGGTGGAGATGGGCTCTCGTTTTTCACAAGAGGCCTGTTTAGCTGAGTTGGAGAAACCCATGTGTCTCTCAAAAGAAACCCACTTGTGTTAGAAGCAGGAACACCTACAACGTTGTGTCCCAGTGAGAACTGAGTGAGTTTTTGAAGGGAATATTGACTGCAGCTTAGAATTCAAGGTAGAGATAGGCTACGTTGGTTCCTATTCTGTATTTTCAGTTGAGTTGAAGAGACATGTGAATCTCTTGAAAGAAAACCTTCTGTGTTAGAAGCAGGCACCTCAAGCCCTTTGATTCCCGAGGGAATTGAGTTTCTTCTGAAATGAATACCTTTTCAACGTAAATTTTCCAAGGCAGAGATAGGGTCTCTTTGCCCCAAATAGTCCTATTTACGTAAGTTGAAGAAACACATGGAGCACTAGAAAGAAGGACCATATTTGTTAGAGCATGTGCATGTAGGCCCAATTTGCCCTCTGACAGTTGAGTTAGTTCTGAAAGGAATTCATACACCCAATCCCAGTTTTCAAGGTGAAGAAAGGCTCATTTTCTGCCAAATACGACTGTCCAGATAACTTGAAGAAACACATGAACTTCTCGAAAGAAATCCATCTATATTAGAAGCACAAGCATCAACCACCTTGTTTTACTGTGAGGACGCAGTTAGTGTACTTAAGGCATGTTTTTTGCAACTTAGGATTTTGAGCGTAGAGATAAGCTCTCCTTATTCCAATAGACCTATTCAGCTGACTTCACAAGCACGTGAATCGAACCAGAGAAAACCATCTACGTGGTAAGCCTCAGAATTTAGGTCATTGTTTCCCTGCGAGTACTGACTTAGTTAGTGGAAGGAATTCACATGGCCATCAGAGTTTTCAAGGGGGAGAGTGGCTCATTTTGTTCCAAATAAGCCTCTCCAGACAAGTTGAAGGAACTCATGTATCTCTCAAAGAAAACCATGGATGATAGAAGGAGGTGCATCTAGTCCATTATTTCTCTGTGAGAATTGAGTTAGTGTTTTAAAAGGAATCTTCCTGCAACTTAAGTATTTCAAGGTGGAGATTGCCTCTCTTTGTTCCAAACAGTCCAGTTCAGCTGACTTGATGAAACCCATGTATCTCTGAAAAGAAAACAGTCTATGTTAGAAGCAGGAGCATTTCACACTTTCTTTCAATGTAAGAATTGAGGTAGATTTTGCAAAGAATGCTTCCTTCAACTTAGGTTTTTCCAGGTGGACATAGGCTCTCTTGGTTCCAAGTAGGCTTATTAGGCTGAGGTGAAGAAACACATGCATCTCGCCAAAGAAACCCACTTGTGTTAGATGCGGGAAGATGGAGAACATTATTGCCCTCTGAGAACTGAGTTAGATTTGGCAAAGAATACCTCCTGAAACATAGGATTTTCAAGGTGCAGATAGGCTATGTATATTCCAAATTGGCCTTTTCAGCTGAGTTTAAGAAACACATTCATCTCTCAAAAGAAAACCGTTTGTGTCACAAGCAGGAGTATCTAGCACATTGTTTCCCTCTGACAATCGAGTTAGTTCTCGAAAGGAATACCTCCTGCAACTTAGGTTTTTCAAAGTGCAGATGGGCCCTCTTTGTCCCAAACCGGTCTATACAGGTGAGTTGATGAAGCACGTAACTATCTCATTGGAAAACCATCTGTGTTAGAAGCAGGAGCAGCTAACACTTTGTATCCCTCTGAGAACTGAGGTAGGTTTTGAGAGGAACACTTCCTACACACTAGGTTTTTCAAGGTGGAGATAGGCTGTCTTTGTTCCAAATAGGCCTATTTAGCTAAGGTGTAGAAACACATATACGTCACAAAAGACAATGATTTAGGTTAGAAGCAGGAGCACCTAGCACAGTTTTCCTCTGAGAATTGATTTAGATTTTGTAAGGAATACACACTGCCAATGAGAATTTTCAAACAGGAGAAATGCTTATTTGGTTCCAAAGAGGACTGCCCAGCAAATTTGAAGGAACTCTTGTCACTCTCCAAAGAAAACTGTGTATGTTAGATGCCTCAAAACCTAGGGCATAGTTTCCTGTGAGAATTGAGTTACTTTCCAGAGGAATTCCTACCGCCAGTCTGAGTGTCAAGGTGGAGACATGCATATTTTGTTCGAGCTAAGTGGAAGCAGCACATGTATCTCTGGAAAGAAATCAATCTGTGTTTGGAGCAGGAGGACCTAGCACATTGTTTTCCTGTGAGAATTGTGAGAGTTTTTGTCAGAAATACTTCCTGCAACTTTCAGTTTTAAAGGAGAAACATGATCTCTTTGATCCAAATCGGCCTATACAGTGTAGAAGAAAAACCACATCTATGACTCGAAAGATAGCCATCTGTTTTAGGAGCAGAAGCATCGAGCACCGGCACATTGTTTCCCTGTGAGAATTGAGTAAGTCTTTGATAGGAATCCATCCTGCAACTCAGGTTTCTCATGGTGGAGATAGGCTCACTATGTGCTAAGTAGACCCATACCTGTGAGTTGAAGAAACAAATGTATCTCTCCAAAGAAAACCACCTGTGTTAGGAGCTGCAGCAGGTAGCACATTGTTTCCCTGTGAGAATTGAGTTAATTTTTGAAAAGAATAATTCCTGCAGAAAAGGTTTTTCAAGGTGGAATTAGGATCACTTGGTTCCAAATAGGTGTATTGGGCTGAGTCGAAGAGACACATGTATCTGTCAAAAGAAAACCATTTTCTCCGAACCAGGAGTTTCCAGCACTTTGTACTCCTGAACGAATTGAGTTAGTATTTAAAAGGAGTACTTCCTAAAAGTTAGGTTTTTCAATGTGGAGCTAGGCTGTCTTTTGTCCAAATTGTCTTATTTAGCTAAGTTGAAGAAACGCATGTATTTCTTGACCGAAAACTTTCTCTCTTAGAAGCAGGAGAATCTAGCACATTGTTTCACTGTGAGAACTGACTTAGTTTTTGAAAACAATTCTTTCTGCAACTTCGGTTTTTCAAAGTGGAGTTTCTTTGTTCCAACTAGGCCTTTTCAGCTCATTTATGAAACACATTTATCTCTCCAAAGGAAAACATCTATCTATGTTGGAAGCTGCAGCTTGTGTGAGATTTGAGTTCGTGTTTAAACGGAATATTGCTGTAACAGGATTTTCACGGTGGACATAGGCTATGTTTATTCCAATTATGCCTCTTCAGCTGAGTTTAAAGAACACATGTATATCCTGAAAGAAAACCATGTGTGTTAGAAGCAGAAGCATCAAGCACATTGATTCCATGTGATATTTGAGTTGGTTTGGAAAGGAATACCTCCTGTCACGTAAGGTCTGCAAGGCAGAAGTAGGGTCTCTTCGTTCCAATAGTGCATTGTAGCTAGTTGAAGAAACAAATGTATCTCTCGACAGAAAATCATATCTGTTAGAAGCAGGAGCATCTAGTAGAGTATTTTTTCCCGGTAAGAATTGAGTTCCTTTGTGGAAGGAACACTTCATGCAACTTCGGATTTTCAAGGATGAGATTGGCACTCTTTGTTCCAAATAGGCCTATTAAGCTAAGTTGAAGAAACACAGGTATCACCCGAAAGAAAATAATCTGTGTTAGAAGCAGGAGGATGTTAAACAATACTTCCCTGTGAAAGTTGAGTTAGTTTTTTAAAGGACTACTTCCAGCACTTAGGTATTTCAAGGTGGAGATGGGCTCTCGTTTTTCACAAGAGGCCTGTTTAGCTGAGTTGGAGAAACCCATGTGTCTCTCAAAAGAAACCCACTTGTGTTAGAAGCAGGAACACCTACAACGTTGTGTCCCAGTGAGAACTGAGTGAGTTTTTGAAGGGAATATTGACTGCAGCTTAGAATTCAAGGTAGAGATAGGCTACATTGGTTCCTATTCTGTATTTTCAGTTGAGTTGAAGAGACATGTGAATCTCTTGAAAGAAAACCTTCTGTGTTAGAAGCAGGCACCTCAAGCCCTTTGATTCCCGAGGGAATTGAGTTTCTTCTGAAATGAATACCTTTTCAACGTAAATTTTCCAAGGCAGAGATAGGGTCTCTTTGCCCCAAATAGTCCTATTTACGTAAGTTGAAGAAACACATGGAGCACTAGAAAGAAGGACCATATTTGTTAGAGCATGTGCATGTAGGCCCAATTTGCCCTCTGACAGTTGAGTTAGTTCTGAAAGGAATTCATACACCCAATCCCAGTTTTCAAGGTGAAGAAAGGCTCATTTTCTGCCAAATAGGACTGTCCAGATAACTTGAAGAAACACATGAACTTCTCGAAAGAAATCCATCTATATTAGAAGCACAAGCATCAACCACATTGTTTTACTGTGAGGACGCAGTTAGTGTACTTAAGGCATATTTTTTGCAACTTAGATTTTGAGCGTAGAGATAAGCTCTCCTTATTCCAATAGACCTATTCAGCTGACTTCTCAACCACGTGAATCGAACCAGAGAAAACCATCTACGTGGTAAGCCTCAGAATTTAGGTCATTGTTTCCCTGCGAGTACTGACTTAGTTAGTGGAAGGAATTCACATGGCCATCAGAGTTTTCAAGGTGGAGAGTGGCTCATTTTGTTCCAAATAGGCCTCTCCAGACAAGTTGAAGGAACTCATGTATCTCTCAAAGAAAACCATGGATGATAGAAGGAGGTGCATCTAGTCCATTATTTCTCTGTGAGAATTGAGTTAGTGTTTTAAAAGGAAACTTCCTGCAACTTAAGTATTTCAAGGTGGAGATTGCCTCTCTTTGTTCCAAACAGTCCAGTTCAGCTGACTTGATGAAACCCATGTATCTCTGAAAAGAAAACAGTCTATGTTAGAAGCAGGAGCATCGCACACTTTCTTTCAATGTAAGAATTGAGGTAGATTTTGCAAAGAATGCTTCCTTCAACTTAGGTTTTTCCAGGTGGACATAGGCTCTCTTGGTTCCAAGTAGGCTTATTAGGCTGAGGTGAAGAAACACATGCATCTCGCCAAGGAAACCCACTTGTGTTAGATGCGGGAAGATGGAGAACATTATTGCCCTCTGAGAACTGAGTTAGATTTGGCAAAGAATACCTCCTGAAACATAGGATTTTCAAGGTGCAGATAGGCTATGTATATTCCAAATTGGCCTTTTCAGCTGAGTTTAAGAAACACATTCATCTCTCAAAAGAAAACCGTTTGTGTCACAAGCAGGAGTATCTAGCACATTGTTTCCCTCTGACAATCGAGTTAGTTCTCGAAAGGAATACCTCCTGCAACTTAGGTTTTTCAAAGTGCAGATGGGCCCTCTTTGTCCCAAACCGGTCTATACAGGTGAGTTGATGAAGCACGTAACTATCTCATTGGAAAACCATCTGTGTTAGAAGCAGGAGCAGCTAACACTTTGTATCCCTCTGAGAACTGAGGTAGGTTTTGAGAGGAACACTTCCTACACACTAGGTTTTTCAAGGTGGAGATAGGCTGTCTTTGTTCCAAATAGGCCTATTTAGCTAAGGTGTAGAAACACATATACGTCACAAAAGACAATGATTTAGGTTAGAAGCAGGAGCACCTAGCACAGTTTTCCTCTGAGAATTGATTTAGATTTTGTAAGGAATACACACTGCCAATGAGAATTTTCAAACAGGAGAAATGCTTATTTGGTTCCAAAGAGGACTGCCCAGCAAATTTGAAGGAACTCTTGTCACTCTCCAAAGAAAACTGTGTATGTTAGATGCCTCAAAACCTAGGGCATAGTTTCCTGTGAGAATTGAGTTACTTTCCAGAGGAATTCCTACCGCCAGTCTGAGTGTCAAGGTGGAGACATGCATATTTTGTTCGAGCTAAGTGGAAGCAGCACATGTATCTCTGGAAAGAAATCAATCTGTGTTTGGAGCAGGAGGACCTAGCACATTGTTTTCCTGTGAGAATTGTGAGAGTTTTTGTCAGAAATACTTCCTGCAACTTTCAGTTTTAAAGGAGAAACATGATCTCTTTGATCCAAATCGGCCTATACAGTGTAGAAGAAAAACCACATCTATGACTCGAAAGATAGCCATCTGTTTTAGGAGCAGAAGCATCGAGCACCGGCACATTGTTTCCCTGTGAGAATTGAGTAAGTCTTTGATAGGAATCCATCCTGCAACTCAGGTTTCTCATGGTGGAGATAGGCTCACTATGTGCTAAGTAGACCCATACCTGTGAGTTGAAGAAACAAATGTATCTCTCCAAAGAAAACCACCTGTGTTAGGAGCTGCAGCAGGTAGCACATTGTTTCCCTGTGAGAATTGAGTTAATTTTTGAAAAGAATAATTCCTGCAGAAAAGGTTTTTCAAGGTGGAATTAGGATCACTTGGTTCCAAATAGGTGTATTGGGCTGAGTCGAAGAGACACATGTATCTGTCAAAAGAAAACCATTTTCTCCGAACCAGGAGTTTCCAGCACTTTGTACTCCTGAACGAATTGAGTTAGTATTTAAAAGGAGTACTTCCTAAAAGTTAGGTTTTTCAATGTGGAGCTAGGCTGTCTTTTGTCCAAATTGTCTTATTTAGCTAAGTTGAAGAAACGCATGTATTTCTTGACCGAAAACTTTCTCTCTTAGAAGCAGGAGAATCTAGCACATTGTTTCACTGTGAGAACTGACTTAGTTTTTGAAAACAATTCTTTCTGCAACTTCGGTTTTTCAAAGTGGAGTTTCTTTGTTCCAACTAGGCCTTTTCAGCTCATTTATGAAACACATTTATCTCTCCAAAGGAAAACATCTATCTATGTTGGAAGCTGCAGCTTGTGTGAGATTTGAGTTCGTGTTTAAACGGAATATTGCTGTAACAGGATTTTCACGGTGGACATAGGCTATGTTTATTCCAATTATGCCTCTTCAGCTGAGTTTAAAGAACACATGTATATCCTGAAAGAAAACCATGTGTGTTAGAAGCAGAAGCATCAAGCACATTGATTCCATGTGATATTTGAGTTGGTTTGGAAAGGAATACCTCCTGTCACGTAAGGTCTGCAAGGCAGAAGTAGGGTCTCTTCGTTCCAATAGTGCATTGTAGCTAGTTGAAGAAACAAATGTATCTCTCGACAGAAAATCATATCTGTTAGAAGCAGGAGCATCTAGTAGAGTATTTTTTCCCGGTAAGAATTGAGTTCCTTTGTGGAAGGAACACTTCATGCAACTTCGGATTTTCAAGGATGAGATTGGCACTCTTTGTTCCAAATAGGCCTATTAAGCTAAGTTGAAGAAACACAGGTATCACCCGAAAGAAAATAATCTGTGTTAGAAGCAGGAGGATGTTAAACAATACTTCCCTGTGAAAGTTGAGTTAGTTTTTTAAAGGACTACTTCCAGCACTTAGGTATTTCAAGGTGGAGATGGGCTCTCGTTTTTCACAAGAGGCCTGTTTAGCTGAGTTGGAGAAACCCATGTGTCTCTCAAAAGAAACCCACTTGTGTTAGAAGCAGGAACACCTACAACGTTGTGTCCCAGTGAGAACTGAGTGAGTTTTTGAAGGGAATATTGACTGCAGCTTAGAATTCAAGGTAGAGATAGGCTACATTGGTTCCTATTCTGTATTTTCAGTTGAGTTGAAGAGACATGTGAATCTCTTGAAAGAAAACCTTCTGTGTTAGAAGCAGGCACCTCAAGCCCTTTGATTCCCGAGGGAATTGAGTTTCTTCTGAAATGAATACCTTTTCAACGTAAATTTTCCAAGGCAGAGATAGGGTCTCTTTGCCCCAAATAGTCCTATTTACGTAAGTTGAAGAAACACATGGAGCACTAGAAAGAAGGACCATATTTGTTAGAGCATGTGCATGTAGGCCCAATTTGCCCTCTGACAGTTGAGTTAGTTCTGAAAGGAATTCATACACCCAATCCCAGTTTTCAAGGTGAAGAAAGGCTCATTTTCTGCCAAATAGGACTGTCCAGATAACTTGAAGAAACACATGAACTTCTCGAAAGAAATCCATCTATATTAGAAGCACAAGCATCAACCACATTGTTTTACTGTGAGGACGCAGTTAGTGTACTTAAGGCATATTTTTTGCAACTTAGATTTTGAGCGTAGAGATAAGCTCTCCTTATTCCAATAGACCTATTCAGCTGACTTCTCAACCACGTGAATCGAACCAGAGAAAACCATCTACGTGGTAAGCCTCAGAATTTAGGTCATTGTTTCCCTGCGAGTACTGACTTAGTTAGTGGAAGGAATTCACATGGCCATCAGAGTTTTCAAGGTGGAGAGTGGCTCATTTTGTTCCAAATAGGCCTCTCCAGACAAGTTGAAGGAACTCATGTATCTCTCAAAGAAAACCATGGATGATAGAAGGAGGTGCATCTAGTCCATTATTTCTCTGTGAGAATTGAGTTAGTGTTTTAAAAGGAAACTTCCTGCAACTTAAGTATTTCAAGGTGGAGATTGCCTCTCTTTGTTCCAAACAGTCCAGTTCAGCTGACTTGATGAAACCCATGTATCTCTGAAAAGAAAACAGTCTATGTTAGAAGCAGGAGCATCGCACACTTTCTTTCAATGTAAGAATTGAGGTAGATTTTGCAAAGAATGCTTCCTTCAACTTAGGTTTTTCCAGGTGGACATAGGCTCTCTTGGTTCCAAGTAGGCTTATTAGGCTGAGGTGAAGAAACACATGCATCTCGCCAAGGAAACCCACTTGTGTTAGATGCGGGAAGATGGAGAACATTATTGCCCTCTGAGAACTGAGTTAGATTTGGCAAAGAATACCTCCTGAAACATAGGATTTTCAAGGTGCAGATAGGCTATGTATATTCCAAATTGGCCTTTTCAGCTGAGTTTAAGAAACACATTCATCTCTCAAAAGAAAACCGTTTGTGTCACAAGCAGGAGTATCTAGCACATTGTTTCCCTCTGACAATCGAGTTAGTTCTCGAAAGGAATACCTCCTGCAACTTAGGTTTTTCAAAGTGCAGATGGGCCCTCTTTGTCCCAAACCGGTCTATACAGGTGAGTTGATGAAGCACGTAACTATCTCATTGGAAAACCATCTGTGTTAGAAGCAGGAGCAGCTAACACTTTGTATCCCTCTGAGAACTGAGGTAGGTTTTGAGAGGAACACTTCCTACACACTAGGTTTTTCAAGGTGGAGATAGGCTGTCTTTGTTCCAAATAGGCCTATTTAGCTAAGGTGTAGAAACACATATACGTCACAAAAGACAATGATTTAGGTTAGAAGCAGGAGCACCTAGCACAGTTTTCCTCTGAGAATTGATTTAGATTTTGTAAGGAATACACACTGCCAATGAGAATTTTCAAACAGGAGAAATGCTTATTTGGTTCCAAAGAGGACTGCCCAGCAAATTTGAAGGAACTCTTGTCACTCTCCAAAGAAAACTGTGTATGTTAGATGCCTCAAAACCTAGGGCATAGTTTCCTGTGAGAATTGAGTTACTTTCCAGAGGAATTCCTACCGCCAGTCTGAGTGTCAAGGTGGAGACATGCATATTTTGTTCGAGCTAAGTGGAAGCAGCACATGTATCTCTGGAAAGAAATCAATCTGTGTTTGGAGCAGGAGGACCTAGCACATTGTTTTCCTGTGAGAATTGTGAGAGTTTTTGTCAGAAATACTTCCTGCAACTTTCAGTTTTAAAGGAGAAACATGATCTCTTTGATCCAAATCGGCCTATACAGTGTAGAAGAAAAACCACATCTATGACTCGAAAGATAGCCATCTGTTTTAGGAGCAGAAGCATCGAGCACCGGCACATTGTTTCCCTGTGAGAATTGAGTAAGTCTTTGATAGGAATCCATCCTGCAACTCAGGTTTCTCATGGTGGAGATAGGCTCACTATGTGCTAAGTAGACCCATACCTGTGAGTTGAAGAAACAAATGTATCTCTCCAAAGAAAACCACCTGTGTTAGGAGCTGCAGCAGGTAGCACATTGTTTCCCTGTGAGAATTGAGTTAATTTTTGAAAAGAATAATTCCTGCAGAAAAGGTTTTTCAAGGTGGACTTAGGATCACTTGGTTCCAAATAGGTGTATTGGGCTGAGTCGAAGAGACACATGTATCTGTCAAAAGAAAACCATTTTCTCCGAACCAGGAGTTTCCAGCACTTTGTACTCCTGAACGAATTGAGTTAGTATTTAAAAGGAGTACTTCCTAAAAGTTAGGTTTTTCAATGTGCAGCTAGGCTGTCTTTTTTCCAAATTGTCTTATTTAGCTAAGTTGAAGAAATGCATGCATTTCTTGACCGAAAACTTTCTCTCTTAGAAGCAGGAGAATCTAGCACATTGTTTCCCTGTGAGAACTGACTTAGTTTTTGAAAAGAATTCTTTCTGCAACTTCGGTTTTTCAAAGTGGAGTTTCTTTGTTCCAACTAGGCCTTTTCAGCTCATTTATGAAACACATTTATCTCTCCAAAGGAAAACATCTATCTATGTTGGAAGCTGCAGCTTGTGTGAGATTTGAGTTCGTGTTTAAACGTAATATTGCTGTAACAGGATTTTCACGGTGGACATAGGCTATGTTTATTCCAATTACGCCTCTTCAGCTGAGTTGAAGGAACACATGTATATCCTGAAAGAAAACCATGTGTGTTAGAAGCAGAAGCATCAAGCACATTGATTCCATGTGATATTTGAGTTGGTTTGGAAAGGAATACCTCCTGTCACGTAAGGTCTGCAAGGCAGAAGTAGGGTCTCTTCGTTCCAATAGTGCATTGTAGCTAGTTGAAGAAACAAATGTATCTCTCGACAGAAAATCATATCTGTTAGAAGCAGGAGCATCTAGTAGAGTATTTTTTCCCGGTAAGAATTGAGTTCCTTTGTGGAAGGAACACTTCATGCAACTTCGGATTTTCAAGGATGAGATTGGCACTCTTTGTTCCAAATAGGCCTATTAAGCTAAGTTGAAGAAACACAGGTATCACCCGAAAGAAAATAATCTGTGTTAGAAGCAGGAGGATGTTAAACAATACTTCCCTGTGAAAGTTGAGTTAGTTTTTTAAAGGACTACTTCCAGCACTTAGGTATTTCAAGGTGGAGATGGGCTCTCGTTTTTCACAAGAGGCCTGTTTAGCTGAGTTGGAGAAACCCATGTGTCTCTCAAAAGAAACCCACTTGTGTTAGAAGCAGGAACACCTACAACGTTGTGTCCCAGTGAGAACTGAGTGAGTTTTTGAAGGGAATATTGACTGCAGCTTAGAATTCAAGGTAGAGATAGGCTACGTTGGTTCCTATTCTGTATTTTCAGTTGAGTTGAAGAGACATGTGAATCTCTTGAAAGAAAACCTTCTGTGTTAGAAGCAGGCACCTCAAGCCATTTGATTCCCGAGGGAATTGAGTTTCTTCTGAAATGAATACCTTTTCAACGTAAATTTTCCAAGGCACAGATAGGGTCTCTTTGCCCCAAATAGTCCTATTTACGTAAGTTGAAGAAACACATGGAGCACTAGAAAGAAGGACCATATTTGTTAGAGCATGTGCATGTAGGCCCAATTTGCCCTCTGACAGTTGAGTTAGTTCTGAAAGGAATTCATACACCCAATCCCAGTTTTGAAGGTGAAGAAAGGCTCATTTTGTGCCAAATAGGACTGTCCAGATAACTTGAAGAAACACATGAATTTCTCGAAAGAAATCCATCTATATTAGAAGCACAAGCATCAACCACATTGTTTTACTGTGAGGACGCAGTTAGTGTACTTAAGGCATATTTTTTGCAACTTAGGATTTTCAGCGTAGAGATAAGCTCTCCTTATTCCAATAGACCTATTCAGCTGACTTCTCAACCACGTGAATCGAACCAGAGAAAACCATCTACGTGGTAAGCCTCAGAATTTAGGTCATTGTTTCCCTGCGAGTACTGACTTAGTTAGTGGAAGGAATTCACATGGCCATCAGAGTTTTCAAGGTGGAGAGTGGCTCATTTTGTTCCAAATAGGCCTCTCCAGACAAGTTGAAGGAACTCATGTATCTCTCAAAGAAAACCATGGATGATAGAAGGAGGTGCATCTAGTCCATTATTTCTCTGTGAGAATTGAGTTAGTGTTTTAAAAGGAATCTTCCTGCAACTTAAGTATTTCAAGGTGGAGATTGCCTCTCTTTGTTCCAAACAGTCCAGTTCAGCTGACTTGATGAAACCCATGTATCTCTGAAAAGAAAACAGTCTATGTTAGAAGCAGGAGCATCGCACACTTTCTTTCAATGTAAGAATTGAGGTAGATTTTGCAAAGAATGCTTCCTTCAACTTAGGTTTTTCCAGGTGGACATAGGCTCTCTTGGTTCCAAGTAGGCTTATTAGGCTGAGGTGAAGAAACACATGCATCTCGCCAAAGAAACCCACTTGTGTTAGATGCGGGAAGATGGAGAACATTATTGCCCTCTGAGAACTGAGTTAGATTTGGCAAAGAATACCTCCTGAAACATAGGATTTTCAAGGTGCAGATAGGCTATGTATATTCCAAATTGGCCTTTTCAGCTGAGTTTAAGAAACACATTCATCTCTCAAAAGAAAACCGTTTGTGTCACAAGCAGGAGTATCTAGCACATTGTTTCCCTCTGACAATCGAGTTAGTTCTCGAAAGGAATACCTCCTGCAACTTAGGTTTTTCAAAGTGCAGATGGGCCCTCTTTGTCCCAAACCGGTCTACACAGGTGAGTTGATGAAGCACGTAACTATCTCATTGGAAAACCATCTGTGTTAGAAGCAGGAGCAGCTAACACTTTGTATCCCTCTGAGAACTGAGGTAGGTTTTGAGAGGAACACTTCCTACACACTAGGTTTTTCAAGGTGGAGATAGGCTGTCTTTGTTCCAAATAGGCCTATTTAGCTAAGGTGTAGAAACACATATACGTCACAAAAGACAATGATTTAGGTTAGAAGCAGGAGCACCTAGCACAGTTTTCCTCTGAGAATTGATTTAGATTTTGTAAGGAATACACACTGCCAATGAGAATTTTCAAACAGGAGAAATGCTTATTTGGTTCCAAAGAGGACTGCCCAGCAAATTTGAAGGAACTCTTGTCACTCTCCAAAGAAAACTGTGTATGTTAGATGCCTCAAAACCTAGGGCATAGTTTCCTGTGAGAATTGAGTTACTTTCCAGAGGAATTCCTACCGCCAGTCTGAGTGTCAAGGTGGAGACATGCATATTTTGTTCGAGCTAAGTGGAAGCAGCACATGTATCTCTGGAAAGAAATCAATCTGTGTTTGGAGCAGGAGGACCTAGCACATTGTTTTCCTGTGAGAATTGTGAGAGTTTTTGTCAGAAATACTTCCTGCAACTTTCAGTTTTAAAGGAGAAACATGATCTCTTTGATCCAAATCGGCCTATACAGTGTAGAAGAAAAACCACATCTATGACTCGAAAGATAGCCATCTGTTTTAGGAGCAGAAGCATCGAGCACCGGCACATTGTTTCCCTGTGAGAATTGAGTAAGTCTTTGATAGGAATCCATCCTGCAACTCAGATTTCTCATGGTGGAGATAGGCTCACTATGTGCTAAGTAGACCCATACCTGTGAGTTGAAGAAACAAATGTATCTCTCCAAAGAAAACCACCTGTGTTAGGAGCTGCAGCAGGTAGCACATTGTTTCCCTGTGAGAATTTAGTTAATTTTTGAAAAGAATAATTCCTGCAGAAAAGGTTTTTCAAGGTGGAATTAGGATCACTTGGTTCCAAATAGGTGTATTGGGCTGAGTCGAAGAGATACATGTATCTGTCAAAAGAAAACCATTTTCTCCGAACCAGGAGTTTCCAGCACTTTGTACTCCTGAACGAATTGAGTTAGTATTTAAAAGGAGTACTTCCTAAAAGTTAGGTTTTTCAATGTGGAGCTAGGCTGTCTTTTTTCCAAATTGTCTTATTTAGCTAAGTTGAAGAAATGCATGCATTTCTTGACCGAAAACTTTCTCTCTTAGAAGCAGGAGAATCTAGCACATTGTTTCCCTGTGAGAACTGACTTAGTTTTTGAAAAGAATTCTTTCTGCAACTTCGGTTTTTCAAAGTGGAGTTTCTTTGTTCCAACTAGGCCTTTTCAGCTCATTTATGAAACACATTTATCTCTCCAAAGGAAAACATCTATCTATGTTGGAAGCTGCAGCTTGTGTGAGATTTGAGTTCGTGTTTAAACGGAATATTGCTGTAACAGGATTTTCACGGTGGACATAGGCTATGTTTATTCCAATTACGCCTCTTCAGCTGAGTTGAAGGAACACATGTATATCCTGAAAGAAAACCATGTGTGTTAGAAGCAGAAGCATCAAGCACATTGATTCCATGTGATATTTGAGTTGGTTTGGAAAGGAATACCTCCTGTCACGTAAGGTCTGCAAGGCAGAAGTAGGGTCTCTTCGTTCCAATAGTGCATTGTAGCTAGTTGAAGAAACAAATGTATCTCTCGACAGAAAATCATATCTGTTAGAAGCAGGAGCATCTAGTAGAGTATTTTTTCCCGGTAAGAATTGAGTTCCTTTGTGGAAGGAACACTTCATGCAACTTCGGATTTTCAAGGATGAGATTGGCACTCTTTGTTCCAAATAGGCCTATTAAGCTAAGTTGAAGAAACACAGGTATCACCCGAAAGAAAATAATCTGTGTTAGAAGCAGGAGGATGTTAAACAATACTTCCCTGTGAAAGTTGAGTTAGTTTTTTAAAGGACTACTTCCAGCACTTAGGTATTTCAAGGTGGAGATGGGCTCTCGTTTTTCACAAGAGGCCTGTTTAGCTGAGTTGGAGAAACCCATGTGTCTCTCAAAAGAAACCCACTTGTGTTAGAAGCAGGAACACCTACAACGTTGTGTCCCAGTGAGAACTGAGTGAGTTTTTGAAGGGAATATTGACTGCAGCTTAGAATTCAAGGTAGAGATAGGCTACGTTGGTTCCTATTCTGTATTTTCAGTTGAGTTGAAGAGACATGTGAATCTCTTGAAAGAAAACCTTCTGTGTTAGAAGCAGGCACCTCAAGCCCTTTGATTCCCTGAGGGAATTGAGTTTCTTCTGAAATGAATACCTTTTCAACGTAAATTTTCCAAGGCACAGATAGGGTCTCTTTGCCCCAAATAGTCCTATTTACGTAAGTTGAAGAAACACATGGAGCACTAGAAAGAAGGACCATATTTGTTAGAGCATGTGCATGTAGGCCCAATTTGCCCTCTGACAGTTGAGTTAGTTCTGAAAGGAATTCATACACCCAATCCCAGTTTTCAAGGTGAAGAAAGGCTCATTTTGTGCCAAATAGGACTGTCCAGATAACTTGAAGAAACACATGAATTTCTCGAAAGAAATCCATCTATATTAGAAGCACAAGCATCAACCACATTGTTTTACTGTGAGGACGCAGTTAGTGTACTTAAGGCATATTTTTTGCAACTTAGGATTTTCAGTGTAGAGATAAGCTCTCCTTATTCCAATAGACCTATTCAGCTGACTTCTCAACCACGTGAATCGAACCAGAGAAAACCATCTACGTGGTAAGCCTCAGAATTTAGGTCATTGTTTCCCTGCCAGTACTGACTTAGTTAGTGGAAGGAATTCACATGGCCATCAGAGTTTTCAAGGTGGAGAGTGGCTCATTTTGTTCCCAATAGGCCTCTCCAGACAAGTTGAAGGAACTCATGTATCTCTCAAAGAAAACCATGGATGATAGAAGGAGGTGCATCTAGTCCATTATTTCTCTGTGAGAATTGAGTTAGTGTTTTAAAAGGAAACTTCCTGCAACTTAAGTATTTCAAGGTGGAGATTGCCTCTCTTTGTTCCAAACAGTCCAGTTCAGCTGACTTGATGAAACCCATGTATCTCTGAAAAGAAAACAGTCTATGTTAGAAGCAGGAGCATCTCACACTTTCTTTCAATGTAAGAATTGAGGTAGATTTTGCAAAGAATGCTTCCTTCAACTTAGGTTTTTCCAGGTGGACATAGGCTCTCTTGGTTCCAAGTAGGCTTATTAGGCTGAGGTGAAGAAACACATGCATCTCGCCAAAGAAACCCACTTGTGTTAGATGCGGGAAGATGGAGAACATTATTGCCCTCTGAGAACTGAGTTAGATTTGGCAAAGAATACCTCCTGAAACATAGGATTTTCAAGGTGCAGATAGGCTATGTATATTCCAAATTGGCCTTTTCAGCTGAGTTTAAGAAACACATTCATCTCTCAAAAGAAAACCGTTTGTGTCACAAGCAGGAGTATCTAGCACATTGTTTCCCTCTGACAATCGAGTTAGTTCTCGAAAGGAATACCTCCTGCAACTTAGGTTTTTCAAAGTGCAGATGGGCCCTCTTTGTCCCAAACCGGTCTACACAGGTGAGTTGATGAAGCACGTAACTATCTCATTGGAAAACCATCTGTGTTAGAAGCAGGAGCAGCTAACACTTTGTATCCCTCTGAGAACTGAGGTAGGTTTTGAGAGGAACACTTCCTACACACTAGGTTTTTCAAGGTGGAGATAGGCTGTCTTTGTTCCAAATAGGCCTATTTAGCTAAGGTGTAGAAACACATATACGTCACAAAAGACAATGATTTAGGTTAGAAGCAGGAGCACCTAGCACAGTTTTCCTCTGAGAATTGATTTAGATTTTGTAAGGAATACACACTGCCAATGAGAATTTTCAAACAGGAGAAATGCTTATTTGGTTCCAAAGAGGACTGCCCAGCAAATTTGAAGGAACTCTTGTCACTCTCCAAAGAAAACTGTGTATGTTAGATGCCTCAAAACCTAGGGCATAGTTTCCTGTGAGAATTGAGTTACTTTCCAGAGGAATTCCTACCGCCAGTCTGAGTGTCAAGGTGGAGACATGCATATTTTGTTCGAGCTAAGTGGAAGCAGCACATGTATCTCTGGAAAGAAATCAATCTGTGTTTGGAGCAGGAGGACCTAGCACATTGTTTTCCTGTGAGAATTGTGAGAGTTTTTGTCAGAAATACTTCCTGCAACTTTCAGTTTTAAAGGAGAAACATGATCTCTTTGATCCAAATCGGCCTATACAGTGTAGAAGAAAAACCACATCTATGACTCGAAAGATAGCCATCTGTTTTAGGAGCAGAAGCATCGAGCACCGGCACATTGTTTCCCTGTGAGAATTGAGTAAGTCTTTGATAGGAATCCATCCTGCAACTCAGATTTCTCATGGTGGAGATAGGCTCACTATGTGCTAAGTAGACCCATACCTGTGAGTTGAAGAAACAAATGTATCTCTCCAAAGAAAACCACCTGTGTTAGGAGCTGCAGCAGGTAGCACATTGTTTCCCTGTGAGAATTTAGTTAATTTTTGAAAAGAATAATTCCTGCAGAAAAGGTTTTTCAAGGTGGAATTAGGATCACTTGGTTCCAAATAGGTGTATTGGGCTGAGTCGAAGAGATACATGTATCTGTCAAAAGAAAACCATTTTCTCCGAACCAGGAGTTTCCAGCACTTTGTACTCCTGAACGAATTGAGTTAGTATTTAAAAGGAGTACTTCCTAAAAGTTAGGTTTTTCAATGTGGAGCTAGGCTGTCTTTTTTCCAAATTGTCTTATTTAGCTAAGTTGAAGAAATGCATGCATTTCTTGACCGAAAACTTTCTCTCTTAGAAGCAGGAGAATCTAGCACATTGTTTCCCTGTGAGAACTGACTTAGTTTTTGAAAAGAATTCTTTCTGCAACTTCGGTTTTTCAAAGTGGAGTTTCTTTGTTCCAACTAGGCCTTTTCAGCTCATTTATGAAACACATTTATCTCTCCAAAGGAAAACATCTATCTATGTTGGAAGCTGCAGCTTGTGTGAGATTTGAGTTCGTGTTTAAACGGAATATTGCTGTAACAGGATTTTCACGGTGGACATAGGCTATGTTTATTCCAATTACGCCTCTTCAGCTGAGTTGAAGGAACACATGTATATCCTGAAAGAAAACCATGTGTGTTAGAAGCAGAAGCATCAAGCACATTGATTCCATGTGATATTTGAGTTGGTTTGGAAAGGAATACCTCCTGTCACGTAAGGTCTGCAAGGCAGAAGTAGGGTCTCTTCGTTCCAATAGTGCATTGTAGCTAGTTGAAGAAACAAATGTATCTCTCGACAGAAAATCATATCTGTTAGAAGCAGGAGCATCTAGTAGAGTATTTTTTCCCGGTAAGAATTGAGTTCCTTTGTGGAAGGAACACTTCATGCAACTTCGGATTTTCAAGGATGAGATTGGCACTCTTTGTTCCAAATAGGCCTATTAAGCTAAGTTGAAGAAACACAGGTATCACCCGAAAGAAAATAATCTGTGTTAGAAGCAGGAGGATGTTAAACAATACTTCCCTGTGAAAGTTGAGTTAGTTTTTTAAAGGACTACTTCCAGCACTTAGGTATTTCAAGGTGGAGATGGGCTCTCGTTTTTCACAAGAGGCCTGTTTAGCTGAGTTGGAGAAACCCATGTGTCTCTCAAAAGAAACCCACTTGTGTTAGAAGCAGGAACACCTACAACGTTGTGTCCCAGTGAGAACTGAGTGAGTTTTTGAAGGGAATATTGACTGCAGCTTAGAATTCAAGGTAGAGATAGGCTACGTTGGTTCCTATTCTGTATTTTCAGTTGAGTTGAAGAGACATGTGAATCTCTTGAAAGAAAACCTTCTGTGTTAGAAGCAGGCACCTCAAGCCCTTTGATTCCCTGAGGGAATTGAGTTTCTTCTGAAATGAATACCTTTTCAACGTAAATTTTCCAAGGCACAGATAGGGTCTCTTTGCCCCAAATAGTCCTATTTACGTAAGTTGAAGAAACACATGGAGCACTAGAAAGAAGGACCATATTTGTTAGAGCATGTGCATGTAGGCCCAATTTGCCCTCTGACAGTTGAGTTAGTTCTGAAAGGAATTCATACACCCAATCCCAGTTTTGAAGGTGAAGAAAGGCTCATTTTCTGCCAAATAGGACTGTCCAGATAACTTGAAGAAACACATGAATTTCTCGAAAGAAATCCATCTATATTAGAAGCACAAGCATCAACCACATTGTTTTACTGTGAGGACGCAGTTAGTGTACTTAAGGCATATTTTTTGCAACTTAGGATTTTCAGTGTAGAGATAAGCTCTCCTTATTCCAATAGACCTATTCAGCTGACTTCTCAACCACGTGAATCGAACCAGAGAAAACCATCTACGTGGTAAGCCTCAGAATTTAGGTCATTGTTTCCCTGCCAGTACTGACTTAGTTAGTGGAAGGAATTCACATGGCCATCAGAGTTTTCAAGGTGGAGAGTGGCTCATTTTGTTCCCAATAGGCCTCTCCAGACAAGTTGAAGGAACTCATGTATCTCTCAAAGAAAACCATGGATGATAGAAGGAGGTGCATCTAGTCCATTATTTCTCTGTGAGAATTGAGTTAGTGTTTTAAAAGGAAACTTCCTGCAACTTAAGTATTTCAAGGTGGAGATTGCCTCTCTTTGTTCCAAACAGTCCAGTTCAGCTGACTTGATGAAACCCATGTATCTCTGAAAAGAAAACAGTCTATGTTAGAAGCAGGAGCATCTCACACTTTCTTTCAATGTAAGAATTGAGGTAGATTTTGCAAAGAATGCTTCCTTCAACTTAGGTTTTTCCAGGTGGACATAGGCTCTCTTGGTTCCAAGTAGGCTTATTAGGCTGAGGTGAAGAAACACATGCATCTCGCCAAAGAAACCCACTTGTGTTAGATGCGGGAAGATGGAGAACATTATTGCCCTCTGAGAACTGAGTTAGATTTGGCAAAGAATACCTCCTGAAACATAGGATTTTCAAGGTGCAGATAGGCTATGTATATTCCAAATTGGCCTTTTCAGCTGAGTTTAAGAAACACATTCATCTCTCAAAAGAAAACCGTTTGTGTCACAAGCAGGAGTATCTAGCACATTGTTTCCCTCTGACAATCGAGTTAGTTCTCGAAAGGAATACCTCCTGCAACTTAGGTTTTCAAAGTGCAGATGGGCCCTCTTTGTCCCAAACCGGTCTATACAGGTGAGTTGATGAAGCACGTAACTATCTCATTGGAAAACCATCTGTGTTAGAAGCAGGAGCAGCTAACACTTTGTATCCCTCTGAGAACTGAGGTAGGTTTTGAGAGGAACACTTCCTACACACTAGGTTTTTCAAGGTGGAGATAGGCTGTCTTTGTTCCAAATAGGCCTATTTAGCTAAGGTGTAGAAACACATATACGTCACAAAAGACAATGATTTAGGTTAGAAGCAGGAGCACCTAGCACAGTTTTCCTCTGAGAATTGATTTAGATTTTGTAAGGAATACACACTGCCAATGAGAATTTTCAAACAGGAGAAATGCTTATTTGGTTCCAAAGAGGACTGCCCAGCAAATTTGAAGGAACTCTTGTCACTCTCCAAAGAAAACTGTGTATGTTAGATGCCTCAAAACCTAGGGCATAGTTTCCTGTGAGAATTGAGTTACTTTTCAGAGGAATTCCTACCGCCAGTCTGAGTGTCAAGGTGGAGACATGCATATTTTGTTCGAGCTAAGTGGAAGCAGCACATGTATCTCTGGAAAGAAATAAATCTGTGTTTGGAGCAGGAGGACCTAGCACATTGTTTTCCTGTGAGAATTGTGAGAGTTTTTGTCAGAAATACTTCCTGCAACTTTCAGTTTTAAAGGAGAAACATGATCTCTTTGATCCAAATCGGCCTATACAGTGTAGAAGAAAAACCACATCTATGACTCGAAAGATAGCCATCTGTTTTAGGAGCAGAAGCATCGAGCACCGGCACATTGTTTCCCTGTGAGAATTGAGTAAGTCTTTGATAGGAATCCATCCTGCAACTCAGGTTTCTCATGGTGGAGATAGGCTCACTATGTGCTAAGTAGACCCATACCTGTGAGTTGAAGAAACAAATGTATCTCTCCAAAGAAAACCACCAGTGTTAGGAGCTGCAGCAGGTAGCACATTGTTTCCCTGTGAGAATTGAGTTAATTTTTGAAAAGAATAATTCCTGCAGAAAAGGTTTTTCAAGGTGGAATTAGGATCACTTGGTTCCAAATAGGTGTATTGGGCTGAGTCGAAGAGACACATGTATCTGTCAAAAGAAAACCATTTTCTCCGAACCAGGAGTTTCCAGCACTTTGTACTCCTGAACGAATTGAGTTAGTATTTAAAAGGAGTACTTCCTAAAAGTTAGGTTTTTCAATGTGGAGCTAGGCTGTCTTTTGTC
Source organism: Castor canadensis (assembly GCF_047511655.1). Lineage (NCBI taxonomy): Eukaryota > Metazoa > Chordata > Mammalia > Rodentia > Castoridae > Castor > Castor canadensis. The sequence goes on along the minus strand of NC_133402.1, from coordinate 27,223,265 downwards.
CAAATTGTCTTATTTACCTAAGTTGAAGAAACGCATGTATTTCTTGACCGAAAACTTTCTCTCTTAGAAGCAGGAGAATCTAGCACATTGTTTGCCTGTGAGAACTGATTTAGTTTTTGAAAAGAATTCTTTCTGCAACTTCGGTTTTTCAAAGTGGAGTTTCTTCGTTCCAACTAGGCCTTTTCAGCTCATTTATGAAACACATTTATCTCTCCAAAGGAAAACATCTATCTATGTTGGAAGCTGCAGCTTGTGTGAGATTTGAGTTCGTGTTTAAACGGAATATTGCTGTAACAGGATTTTCACGGTGGACATAGGCTATGTTTATTCCAATTACGCCTCTTCAGCTGAGTTGAAGGAACACATGTATATCCTGAAAGAAAACCATATGTGTTAGAAGCAGAAGCATCAAGCACATTGATTCCATGTGATATTTGAGTTGGTTTGGAAAGGAATACCTCCTGTCACGTAAGGTCTGCAAGGCAGAAGTAGGGTCTCTTCGTTCCAATAGTGCATTGTAGCTAGTTGAAGAAACAAATGTATCTCTCGACAGAAAATCATATCTGTTAGAAGCAGGAGCATCTAGTAGAGTATTTTTTCCCGGTAAGAATTGAGTTCCTTTGTGGAAGGAACACTTCATGCAACTTCGGATTTTCAAGGATGAGATTGGCACTCTTTGTTCCAAATAGGCCTATTAAGCTAAGTTGAAGAAACACAGGTATCACCCGAAAGAAAATAATCTGTGTTAGAAGCAGGAGGATGTTAAACAATACTTCCCTGTGAAAGTTGAGTTAGTTTTTTAAAGGACTACTTCCAGCACTTAGGTATTTCAAGGTGGAGATGGGCTCTCGTTTTTCACAAGAGGCCTGTTTAGCTGAGTTGGAGAAACCCATGTGTCTCTCAAAAGAAACCCACTTGTGTTAGAAGCAGGAACACCTACAACGTTGTGTCCCAGTGAGAACTGAGTGAGTTTTTGAAGGGAATATTGACTGCAGCTTAGAATTCAAGGTAGAGATAGGCTACGTTGGTTCCTATTCTGTATTTTCAGTTGAGTTGAAGAGACATGTGAATCTCTTGAAAGAAAACCTTCTGTGTTAGAAGCAGGCCCCTCAAGCCCTTTGATTCCCTGAGGGAATTGAGTTTCTTCTGAAATGAATACCTTTTCAACGTAAATTTTCCAAGGCACAGATAGGGTCTCTTTGCCCCAAATAGTCCTATTTACGTAAGTTGAAGAAACACATGGAGCACTAGAAAGAAGGACCATATTTGTTAGAGCATGTGCATCTAGGCCCAATTTGCCCTCTGACAGTTGAGTTAGTTCTGAAAGGAATTCATACACCCAATCCCAGTTTTCAAGGTGAAGAAAGGCTCATTTTCTGCCAAATAGGACTGTCCAGATAACTTGAAGAAACACATGAACTTCTCGAAAGAAATCCATCTATATTAGAAGCACAAGCATCAACCACATTGTTTTACTGTGAGGACGCAGTTAGTGTACTTAAGGCATATTTTTTGCAACTTAGGATTTTCAGCGTAGAGATAAGCTCTCCTTATTCCAATAGACCTATTCAGCTGACTTCTCAAACACGTGAATCGAACCAGAGAAAACCATCTACGTGGTAAGCCTCAGAATTTAGGTCATTGTTTCCCTGCGAGTACTGACTTAGTTAGTGGAAGGAATTCACATGGCCATCAGAGTTTTCAAGGTGGAGAGTGGCTCATTTTGTTCCAAATAGGCCTCTCCAGACAAATTGAAGGAACTCATGTATCTCTCAAAGAAAACCATGGATGATAGAAGGAGGTGCATCTAGTCCATTATTTCTCTGTGAGAATTGAGTTAGTGTTTTAAAAGGAAACTTCCTGCAACTTAAGTATTTCAAGGTGGAGATTGCCTCTCTTTGTTCCAAACAGTCCAGTTCAGCTGACTTGATGAAACCCATGTATCTCTGAAAAGAAAACAGTCTATGTTAGAAGCAGGAGCATCTCACACTTTCTTTCAATGTAAGAATTGAGGTAGATTTTGCAAAGAATGCTTCCTTCAACTTAGGTTTTTCCAGGTGGACATAGGCTCTCTTGGTTCCAAGTAGGCTTATTAGGCTGAGGTGAAGAAACACATGCATCTCGCCAAGGAAACCCACTTGTGTTAGATGCGGGAAGATGGAGAACATTATTGCCCTCTGAGAACTGAGTTAGATTTGGCAAAGAATACCTCCTGAAACATAGGATTTTCAAGGTGCAGATAGGCTATGTATATTCCAAATTGGCCTTTTCAGCTGAGTTTAAGAAACACATTCATCTCTCAAAAGAAAACCGTTTGTGTCACAAGCAGGAGTATCTAGCACATTGTTTCCCTCTGACAATCGAGTTAGTTCTCGAAAGGAATACCTCCTGCAACTTAGGTTTTTCAAAGTGCAGATGGGCCCTCTTTGTCCCAAACCGGTCTATACAGGTGAGTTGATGAAGCACGTAACTATCTCATTGGAAAACCATCTGTGTTAGAAGCAGGAGCAGCTAACACTTTGTATCCCTCTGAGAACTGAGGTAGGTTTTGAGAGGAACACTTCCTACACACTAGGTTTTTCAAGGTGGAGATAGGCTGTCTTTGTTCCAAATAGGCCTATTTAGCTAAGGTGTAGAAACACATATACGTCACAAAAGACAATGATTTAGGTTAGAAGCAGGAGCACCTAGCACAGTTTTCCTCTGAGAATTGATTTAGATTTTGTAAGGAATACACACTGCCAATGAGAATTTTCAAACAGGAGAAATGCTTATTTGGTTCCAAAGAGGACTGCCCAGCAAATTTGAAGGAACTCTTGTCACTCTCCAAAGAAAACTGTGTATGTTAGATGCCTCAAAACCTAGGGCATAGTTTCCTGTGAGAATTGAGTTACTTTCCAGAGGAATTCCTACCGCCAGTCTGAGTGTCAAGGTGGAGACATGCATATTTTGTTCGAGCTAAGTGGAAGCAGCACATGTATCTCTGGAAAGAAATCAATCTGTGTTTGGAGCAGGAGGACCTAGCACATTGTTTTCCTGTGAGAATTGTGAGAGTTTTTGTCAGAAATACTTCCTGCAACTTTCAGTTTTAAAGGAGAAACATGATCTCTTTGATCCAAATCGGCCTATACAGTGTAGAAGAAAAACCACATCTATGACTCGAAAGATAGCCATCTGTTTTAGGAGCAGAAGCATCGAGCACCGGCACATTGTTTCCCTGTGAGAATTGAGTAAGTCTTTGATAGGAATCCATCCTGCAACTCAGGTTTCTCATGGTGGAGATAGGCTCACTATGTGCTAAGTAGACCCATACCTGTGAGTTGAAGAAACAAATGTATCTCTCCAAAGAAAACCACCTGTGTTAGGAGCTGCAGCAGGTAGCACGTTGTTTCCCTGTGAGAATTGAGTTAATTTTTGAAAAGAATAATTCCTGCAGAAAAGGTTTTTCAAGGTGGAATTAGGATCACTTGGTTCCAAATAGGTGTATTGGGCTGAGTCGAAGAGACACATGTATCTGTCAAAAGAAAACCATTTTCTCCGAACCAGGAGTTTCCAGCACTTTGTACTCCTGAACGAATTGAGTTAGTATTTAAAAGGAGTACTTCCTAAAAGTTAGGTTTTTCAATGTGGAGCTAGGCTGTCTTTTGTCCAAATTGTCTTATTTAGCTAAGTTGAAGAAACGCATGTATTTCTTGACCGAAAACTTTCTCTCTTAGAAGCAGGAGAATCTAGCACATTGTTTCCCTGTGAGAACTGACTTAGTTTTTGAAAAGAATTCTTTCTGCAACTTTGGTTTTTCAAAGTGGAGTTTCTTTGTTCCAACTAGGCCTTTTCAGCTCATTTATGAAACACATTTATCTCTCCAAAGGAAAACATCTATGTTGGAAGCTGCAGCTTGTGTGAGATTTGAGTTCGTGTTTAAACGGAATATTGCTGTAACAGGATTTTCACGGTGGACATAGGCTATGTTTATTCCAATTACGCCTCTTCAGCTGAGTTGAAGGAACACATGTATATCCTGAAAGAAAACCATGTGTGTTAGAAGCAGAAGCATCAAGCACATTGATTCCATGTGATATTTGAGTTGGTTTGGAAAGGAATACCTCCTGTCACGTAAGGTCTGCAAGGCAGAAGTAGGGTCTCTTCGTTCCAATAGTGCATTGTAGCTAGTTGAAGAAACAAATGTATCTCTCGACAGAAAATCATATCTGTTAGAAGCAGGAGCATCTAGTAGAGTATTTTTTCCCGGTAAGAATTGAGTTCCTTTGTGGAAGGAACACTTCATGCAACTTCGGATTTTCAAGGATGAGATTGGCACTCTTTGTTCCAAATAGGCCTATTAAGCTAAGTTGAAGAAACACAGGTATCACCCGAAAGAAAATAATCTGTGTTAGAAGCAGGAGGATGTTAAACAATACTTCCCTGTGAAAGTTGAGTTAGTTTTTTAAAGGACTACTTCCAGCACTTAGGTATTTCAAGGTGGAGATGGGCTCTCGTTTTTCACAAGAGGCCTGTTTAGCTGAGTTGGAGAAACCCATGTGTCTCTCAAAAGAAATCCAGTTGTGTTAGAAGCAGGAACACCTACAACGTTGTGTCCCAGTGAGAACTGAGTGAGTTTTTGAAGGGAATATTGACTGCAGCTTAGAATTCAAGGTAGAGATAGGCTACGTTGGTTCCTATTCTGTATTTTCAGTTGAGTTGAAGAGACATGTGAATCTCTTGAAAGAAAACCTTCTGTGTTAGAAGCAGGCACCTCAAGCCCTTTGATTCCCGAGGGAATTGAGTTTCTTCTGAAATGAATACCTTTTCAACGTAAATTTTCCAAGGCAGAGATAGGGTCTCTTTGCCCCAAATAGTCCTATTTACGTAAGTTGAAGAAACACATGGAGCACTAGAAAGAAGGACCATATTTGTTAGAGCATGTGCATGTAGGCCCAATTTGCCCTCTGACAGTTGAGTTAGTTCTGAAAGGAATTCATACACCCAATCCCAGTTTTCAAGGTGAAGAAAGGCTCATTTTCTGCCAAATAGGACTGTCCAGATAACTTGAAGAAACACATGAACTTCTCGAAAGAAATCCATCTATATTAGAAGCACAAGCATCAACCACCTTGTTTTACTGTGAGGACGCAGTTAGTGTACTTAAGGCATATTTTTTGCAACTTAGGATTTTGAGCATAGAGATAAGCTCTCCTTATTCCAATAGACCTATTCAGCTGACTTCACAAGCACGTGAATCGAACCAGAGAAAACCATCTACGTGGTAAGCCTCAGAATTTAGGTCATTGTTTCCCTGCGAGTACTGACTTAGTTAGTGGAAGGAATTCACATGGCCATCAGAGTTTTCAAGGGGGAGAGTGGCTCATTTTGTTCCAAATAGGCCTCTCCAGACAAGTTGAAGGAACTCATGTATCTCTCAAAGAAAACCATGGATGATAGAAGGAGGTGCATCTAGTCCATTATTTCTCTGTGAGAATTGAGTTAGTGTTTTAAAAGGAATCTTCCTGCAACTTAAGTATTTCAAGGTGGAGATTGCCTCTCTTTGTTCCAAACAGTCCAGTTCAGCTGACTTGATGAAACCCATGTATCTCTGAAAAGAAAACAGTCTATGTTAGAAGCAGGAGCATTTCACACTTTCTTTCAATGTAAGAATTGAGGTAGATTTTGCAAAGAATGCTTCCTTCAACTTAGGTTTTTCCAGGTGGACATAGGCTCTCTTGGTTCCAAGTAGGCTTATTAGGCTGAGGTGAAGAAACACATGCATCTCGCCAAAGAAACCCACTTGTGTTAGATGCGGGAAGATGGAGAACATTATTGCCCTCTGAGAACTGAGTTAGATTTGGCAAAGAATACCTCCTGAAACATAGGATTTTCAAGGTGCAGATAGGCTATGTATATTCCAAATTGGCCTTTTCAGCTGAGTTTAAGAAACACATTCATCTCTCAAAAGAAAACCGTTTGTGTCACAAGCAGGAGTATCTAGCACATTGTTTCCCTCTGACAATCGAGTTAGTTCTCGAAAGGAATACCTCCTGCAACTTAGGTTTTTCAAAGTGCAGATGGGCCCTCTTTGTCCCAAACCGTTCTATACAGGTGAGTTGATGAAGCACGTAACTATCTCATTGGAAAACCATCTGTGTTAGAAGCAGGAGCAGCTAACACTTTGTATCCCTCTAAGAACTGAGGTAGGTTTTGAGAGGAACACTTCCTACACACTAGGTTTTTCAAGGTGGAGATAGGCTGTCTTTGTTCCAAATAGGCCTATTTAGCTAAGGTGTAGAAACACATATACGTCACAAAAGACAATGATTTAGGTTAGAAGCAGGAGCACCTAGCACAGTTTTCCTCTGAGAATTGATTTAGATTTTGTAAGGAATACACACTGCCAATGAGAATTTTCAAACAGGAGAAATGCTTATTTGGTTCCAAAGAGGACTGCCCAGCAAATTTGAAGGAACTCTTGTCACTCTCCAAAGAAAACTGTGTATGTTAGATGCCTCAAAACCTAGGGCATAGTTTCCTGTGAGAATTGAGTTACTTTCCAGAGGAATTCCTACCGCCAGTCTGAGTGTCAAGGTGGAGACATGCATATTTTGTTCGAGCTAAGTGGAAGCAGCACATGTATCTCTGGAAAGAAATCAATCTGTGTTTGGAGCAGGAGGACCTAGCACATTGTTTTCCTGTGAGAATTGTGAGAGTTTTTGTCAGAAATACTTCCTGCAACTTTCAGTTTTAAAGGAGAAACATGATCTCTTTGATCCAAATCGGCCTATACAGTGTAGAAGAAAAACCACATCTATGACTCGAAAGATAGCCATCTGTTTTAGGAGCAGAAGCATCGAGCACCGGCACATTGTTTCCCTGTGAGAATTGAGTAAGTCTTTGATAGGAATCCATCCTGCAACTCAGGTTTCTCATGGTGGAGATAGGCTCACTATGTGCTAAGTAGACCCATACCTGTGAGTTGAAGAAACAAATGTATCTCTCCAAAGAAAACCACCTGTGTTAGGAGCTGCAGCAGGTAGCACGTTGTTTCCCTGTGAGAATTGAGTTAATTTTTGAAAAGAATAATTCCTGCAGAAAAGGTTTTTCAAGGTGGAATTAGGATCACTTGGTTCCAAATAGGTGTATTGGGCTGAGTCGAAGAGACACATGTATCTGTCAAAAGAAAACCATTTTCTCCGAACCAGGAGTTTCCAGCACTTTGTACTCCTGAACGAATTGAGTTAGTATTTAAAAGGAGTACTTCCTAAAAGTTAGGTTTTTCAATGTGGAGCTAGGCTGTCTTTTTTCCAAATTGTCTTATTTAGCTAAGTTGAAGAAACGCATGCATTTCTTGACCGAAAACTTTCTCTCTTAGAAGCAGGAGAATCTAGCACATTGTTTCCCTGTGAGAACTGACTTAGTTTTTGAAAAGAATTCTTTCTGCAACTTCGGTTTTTCAAAGTGGAGTTTCTTTGTTCCAACTAGGCCTTTTCAGCTCATTTATGAAACACATTTATCTCTCCAAAGGAAAACATCTATCTATGTTGGAAGCTGCAGCTTGTGTGAGATTTGAGTTCGTGTTTAAACGGAATATTGCTGTAACAGGATTTTCACGGTGGACATAGGCTATGTTTATTCCAATTACGCCTCTTCAGCTGAGTTGAAGGAACACATGTATATCCTGAAAGAAAACCATGTGTGTTAGAAGCAGAAGCATCAAGCACATTGATTCCATGTGATATTTGAGTTGGTTTGGAAAGGAATACCTCCTGTCACGTAAGGTCTGCAAGGCAGAAGTAGGGTCTCTTCGTTCCAATAGTGCATTGTAGCTAGTTGAAGAAACAAATGTATCTCTCGACAGAAAATCATATCTGTTAGAAGCAGGAGCATCTAGTAGAGTATTTTTTCCCGGTAAGAATTGAGTTCCTTTGTGGAAGGAACACTTCATGCAACTTCGGATTTTCAAGGATGAGATTGGCACTCTTTGTTCCAAATAGGCCTATTAAGCTAAGTTGAAGAAACACAGGTATCACCCGAAAGAAAATAATCTGTGTTAGAAGCAGGAGGATGTTAAACAATACTTCCCTGTGAAAGTTGAGTTAGTTTTTTAAAGGACTACTTCCAGCACTTAGGTATTTCAAGGTGGAGATGGGCTCTCGTTTTTCACAAGAGGCCTGTTTAGCTGAGTTGGAGAAACCCATGTGTCTCTCAAAAGAAACCCACTTGTGTTAGAAGCAGGAACACCTACAACGTTGTGTCCCAGTGAGAACTGAGTGAGTTTTTGAAGGGAATATTGACTGCAGCTTAGAATTCAAGGTAGAGATAGGCTACGTTGGTTCCTATTCTGTATTTTCAGTTGAGTTGAAGAGACATGTGAATCTCTTGAAAGAAAACCTTCTGTGTTAGAAGCAGGCACCTCAAGCCCTTTGATTCCCGAGGGAATTGAGTTTCTTCTGAAATGAATACCTTTTCAACGTAAATTTTCCAAGGCACAGATAGGGTCTCTTTGCCCCAAATAGTCCTATTTACGTAAGTTGAAGAAACACATGGAGCACTAGAAAGAAGGACCATATTTGTTAGAGCATGTGCATGTAGGCCCAATTTGCCCTCTGACAGTTGAGTTAGTTCTGAAAGGAATTCATACACCCAATCCCAGTTTTCAAGGTGAAGAAAGGCTCATTTTCTGCCAAATAGGACTGTCCAGATAACTTGAAGAAACACATGAACTTCTCGAAAGAAATCCATCTATATTAGAAGCACAAGCATCAACCACCTTGTTTTACTGTGAGGACGCAGTTAGTGTACTTAAGGCATATTTTTTGCAACTTAGGATTTTGAGCGTAGAGATAAGCTCTCCTTATTCCAATACACCTATTCAGCTGACTTCACAAGCACGTGAATCGAACCAGAGAAAACCATCTACGTGGTAAGCCTCAGAATTTAGGTCATTGTTTCCCTGCGAGTACTGACTTAGTTAGTGGAAGGAATTCACATGGCCATCAGAGTTTTCAAGGGGGAGAGTGGCTCATTTTGTTCCAAATAGGCCTCTCCAGACAAGTTGAAGGAACTCATGTATCTCTCAAAGAAAACCATGGATGATAGAAGGAGGTGCATCTAGTCCATTATTTCTCTGTGAGAATTGAGTTAGTGTTTTAAAAGGAATCTTCCTGCAACTTAAGTATTTCAAGGTGGAGATTGCCTCTCTTTGTTCCAAACAGTCCAGTTCAGCTGACTTGATGAAACCCATGTATCTCTGAAAAGAAAACAGTCTATGTTAGAAGCAGGAGCATTTCACACTTTCTTTCAATGTAAGAATTGAGGTAGATTTTGCAAAGAATGCTTCCTTCAACTTAGGTTTTTCCAGGTGGACATAGGCTCTCTTGGTTCCAAGTAGGCTTATTAGGCTGAGGTGAAGAAACACATGCATCTCGCCAAAGAAACCCACTTGTGTTAGATGCGGGAAGATGGAGAACATTATTGCCCTCTGAGAACTGAGTTAGATTTGGCAAAGAATACCTCCTGAAACATAGGATTTTCAAGGTGCAGATAGGCTATGTATATTCCAAAATGGCCTTTTCAGCTGAGTTTAAGAAACACATTCATCTCTCAAAAGAAAACCGTTTGTGTCACAAGCAGGAGTATCTAGCACATTGTTTCCCTCTGACAATCGAGTTAGTTCTCGAAAGGAATACCTCCTGCAACTTAGGTTTTTCAAAGTGCAGATGGGCCCTCTTTGTCCCAAACCGGTCTACACAGGTGAGTTGATGAAGCACGTAACTATCTCATTGGAAAACCATCTGTGTTAGAAGCAGGAGCAGCTAACACTTTGTATCCCTCTGAGAACTGAGGTAGGTTTTGAGAGGAACACTTCCTACACACTAGGTTTTTCAAGGTGGAGATAGGCTGTCTTTGTTCCAAATAGGCCTATTTAGCTAAGGTGTAGAAACACATATACGTCACAAAAGACAATGATTTAGGTTAGAAGCAGGAGCACCTAGCACAGTTTTCCTCTGAGAATTGATTTAGATTTTGTAAGGAATACACACTGCCAATGAGAATTTTCAAACAGGAGAAATGCTTATTTGGTTCCAAAGAGGACTGCCCAGCAAATTTGAAGGAACTCTTGTCACTCTCCAAAGAAAACTGTGTATGTTAGATGCCTCAAAACCTAGGGCATAGTTTCCTGTGAGAATTGAGTTACTTTCCAGAGGAATTCCTACCGCCAGTCTGAGTGTCAAGGTGGAGACATGCATATTTTGTTCGAGCTAAGTGGAAGCAGCACATGTATCTCTGGAAAGAAATCAATCTGTGTTTGGAGCAGGAGGACCTAGCACATTGTTTTCCTGTGAGAATTGTGAGAGTTTTTGTCAGAAATACTTCCTGCAACTTTCAGTTTTAAAGGAGAAACATGATCTCTTTGATCCAAATCGGCCTATACAGTGTAGAAGAAAAACCACATCTATGACTCGAAAGATAGCCATCTGTTTTAGGAGCAGAAGCATCGAGCACCGGCACATTGTTTCCCTGTGAGAATTGAGTAAGTCTTTGATAGGAATCCATCCTGCAACTCAGGTTTCTCATGGTGGAGATAGGCTCACTATGTGCTAAGTAGACCCATACCTGTGAGTTGAAGAAACAAATGTATCTCTCCAAAGAAAACCACCTGTGTTAGGAGCTGCAGCAGGTAGCACATTGTTTCCCTGTGAGAATTGAGTTAATTTTTGAAAAGAATAATTCCTGCAGAAAAGGTTTTTCAAGGTGGAATTAGGATCACTTGGTTCCAAATAGGTGTATTGGGCTGAGTCGAAGAGACACATGTATCTGTCAAAAGAAAACCATTTTCTCCGAACCAGGAGTTTCCAGCACTTTGTACTCCTGAACGAATTGAGTTAGTATTTAAAAGGAGTACTTCCTAAAAGTTAGGTTTTTCAATGTGGAGCTAGGCTGTCTTTTTTCCAAATTGTCTTATTTAGCTAAGTTGAAGAAACGCATGTATTTCTTGACCGAAAACTTTCTCTCTTAGAAGCAGGAGAATCTAGCACATTGTTTCCCTGTGAGAACTGACTTAGTTTTTGAAAAGAATTCTTTCTGCAACTTCGGTTTTTCCAAGTGGAGTTTCTTTGTTCCAACTAGGCCTTTTCAGCTCATTTATGAAACACATTTATCTCTCCAAAGGAAAACATCTATCTATGTTGGAAGCTGCAGCTTGTGTGAGATTTGAGTTCGTGTTTAAACGGAATATTGCTGTAACAGGATTTTCACGGTGGACATAGGCTATGTTTATTCCAATTATGCCTCTTCAGCTGAGTTGAAGGAACACATGTATATCCTGAAAGAAAACCATGTGTGTTAGAAGCAGAAGCATCAAGCACATTGATTCCATGTGATATTTGAGTTGGTTTGGAAAGGAATACCTCCTGTCACGTAAGGTCTGCAAGGCAGAAGTAGGGTCTCTTCGTTCCAATAGTGCATTGTAGCTAGTTGAAGAAACAAATGTATCTCTCGACAGAAAATCATATCTGTTAGAAGCAGGAGCATCTAGTAGAGTATTTTTTCCCGGTAAGAATTGAGTTCCTTTGTGGAAGGAACACTTCATGCAACTTCGGATTTTCAAGGATGAGATTGGCACTCTTTGTTCCAAATAGGCCTATTAAGCTAAGTTGAAGAAACACAGGTATCACCCGAAAGAAAATAATCTGTGTTAGAAGCAGGAGGATGTTAAACAATACTTCCCTGTGAAAGTTGAGTTAGTTTTTTAAAGGACTACTTCCAGCACTTAGGTATTTCAAGGTGGAGATGGGCTCTCGTTTTTCACAAGAGGCCTGTTTAGCTGAGTTGGAGAAACCCATGTGTCTCTCAAAAGAAACCCACTTGTGTTAGAAGCAGGAACACCTACAACGTTGTGTCCCAGTGAGAACTGAGTGAGTTTTTGAAGGGAATATTGACTGCAGCTTAGAATTCAAGGTAGAGATAGGCTACGTTGGTTCCTATTCTGTATTTTCAGTTGAGTTGAAGAGACATGTGAATCTCTTGAAAGAAAACCTTCTGTGTTAGAAGCAGGCACCTCAAGCCCTTTGATTCCCGAGGGAATTGAGTTTCTTCTGAAATGAATACCTTTTCAACGTAAATTTTCCAAGGCAGAGATAGGGTCTCTTTGCCCCAAATAGTCCTATTTACGTAAGTTGAAGAAACACATGGAGCACTAGGAAGAAGGACCATATTTGTTAGAGCATGTGCATGTAGGCCCAATTTGCCCTCTGACAGTTGAGTTAGTTCTGAAAGGAATTCATACACCCAATCCCAGTTTTCAAGGTGAAGAAAGGCTCATTTTCTGCCAAATAGGACTGTCCAGATAACTTGAAGAAACACATGAACTTCTCGAAAGAAATCCATCTATATTAGAAGCACAAGCATCAACCACCTTGTTTTACTGTGAGGACGCAGTTAGTGTACTTAAGGCATATTTTTTGCAACTTAGGATTTTGAGCGTAGAGATAAGCTCTCCTTATTCCAATAGACCTATTCAGCTGACTTCACAAGCACGTGAATCGAACCAGAGAAAACCATCTACGTGGTAAGCCTCAGAATTTAGGTCATTGTTTCCCTGCGAGTACTGACTTAGTTAGTGGAAGGAATTCACATGGCCATCAGAGTTTTCAAGGGGGAGAGTGGCTCATTTTGTTCCAAATAGGCCTCTCCAGACAAGTTGAAGGAACTCATGTATCTCTCAAAGAAAACCATGGATGATAGAAGGAGGTGCATCTAGTCCATTATTTCTCTGTGAGAATTGAGTTAGTGTTTTAAAAGGAATCTTCCTGCAACTTAAGTATTTCAAGGTGGAGATTGCCTCTCTTTGTTCCAAACAGTCCAGTTCAGCTGACTTGATGAAACCCATGTATCTCTGAAAAGAAAACAGTCTATGTTAGAAGCAGGAGCATTTCACACTTTCTTTCAATGTAAGAATTGAGGTAGATTTTGCAAAGAATGCTTCCTTCAACTTAGGTTTTTCCAGGTGATATAGGCTCTCTTGGTTCCAAGTAGGCTTATTAGGCTGAGGTGAAGAAACACATGCATCTCGCCAAAGAAACCCACTTGTGTTAGATGCGGGAAGATGGAGAACATTATTGCCCTCTGAGAACTGAGTTAGATTTGGCAAAGAATACTTCCTGAAACATAGGATTTTCAAGGTGCAGATAGGCTATGTATATTCCAAAATGGCCTTTTCAGCTGAGTTTAAGAAACACATTCATCTCTCAAAAGAAAACCGTTTGTGTCACAAGCAGGAGTATCTAGCACATTGTTTCCCTCTGACAATCGAGTTAGTTCTCGAAAGGAATACCTCCTGCAACTTAGGTTTTTCAAAGTGCAGATGGGCCCTCTTTGTCCCAAACCGGTCTATACAGGTGAGTTGATGAAGCACGTAACTATCTCATTGGAAAACCATCTGTGTTAGAAGCAGGAGCAGCTAACACTTTGTATCCCTCTGAGAACTGAGGTAGGTTTTGAGAGGAACACTTCCTACACACTAGGTTTTTCAAGGTGGAGATAGGCTGTCTTTGTTCCAAATAGGCCTATTTAGCTAAGGTGTAGAAACACATATACGTCACAAAAGACAATGATTTAGGTTAGAAGCAGGAGCACCTAGCACAGTTTTCCTCTGAGAATTGATTTAGATTTTGTAAGGAATACACACTGCCAATGAGAATTTTCAAACAGGAGAAATGCTTATTTGGTTCCAAAGAGGACTGCCCAGCAAATTTGAAGGAACTCTTGTCACTCTCCAAAGAAAACTGTGTATGTTAGATGCCTCAAAACCTAGGGCATAGTTTCCTGTGAGAATTGAGTTACTTTCCAGAGGAATTCCTACCGCCAGTCTGAGTGTCAAGGTGGAGACATGCATATTTTGTTCGAGCTAAGTGGAAGCAGCACATGTATCTCTGGAAAGAAATCAATCTGTGTTTGGAGCAGGAGGACCTAGCACATTGTTTTCCTGTGAGAATTGTGAGAGTTTTTGTCAGAAATACTTCCTGCAACTTTCAGTTTTAAAGGAGAAACATGATCTCTTTGATCCAAATCGGCCTATACAGTGTAGAAGAAAAACCACATCTATGACTCGAAAGATAGCCATCTGTTTTAGGAGCAGAAGCATCGAGCACCGGCACATTGTTTCCCTGTGAGAATTGAGTAAGTCTTTGATAGGAATCCATCCTGCAACTCAGGTTTCTCATGGTGGAGATAGGCTCACTATGTGCTAAGTAGACCCATACCTGTGAGTTGAAGAAACAAATGTATCTCTCCAAAGAAAACCACCTGTGTTAGGAGCTGCAGCAGGTAGCACGTTGTTTCCCTGTGAGAATTGAGTTAATTTTTGAAAAGAATAATTCCTGCAGAAAAGGTTTTTCAAGGTGGAATTAGGATCACTTGGTTCCAAATAGGTGTATTGGGCTGAGTCGAAGAGACACATGTATCTGTCAAAAGAAAACCATTTTCTCCGAACCAGGAGTTTCCAGCACTTTGTACTCCTGAACGAATTGAGTTAGTATTTAAAAGGAGTACTTCCTAAAAGTTAGGTTTTTCAATGTGGAGCTAGGCTGTCTTTTTTCCAAATTGTCTTATTTAGCTAAGTTGAAGAAACGCATGTATTTCTTGACCGAAAACTTTCTCTCTTAGAAGCAGGAGAATCTAGCACATTGTTTCCCTGTGAGAACTGACTTAGTTTTTGAAAAGAATTCTTTCTGCAACTTCGGTTTTTCAAAGTGGAGTTTCTTTGTTCCAACTAGGCCTTTTCAGCTCATTTATGAAACACATTTATCTCTCCAAAGGAAAACATCTATCTATGTTGGAAGCTGCAGCTTGTGTGAGATTTGAGTTCGTGTTTAAACGGAATATTGCTGTAACAGGATTTTCACGGTGGACATAGGCTATGTTTATTCCAATTACGCCTCTTCAGCTGAGTTGAAGGAACACATGTATATCCTGAAAGAAAACCATGTGTGTTAGAAGCAGAAGCATCAAGCACATTGATTCCATGTGATATTTGAGTTGGTTTGGAAAGGAATACCTCCTGTCACGTAAGGTCTGCAAGGCAGAAGTAGGGTCTCTTCGTTCCAATAGTGCATTGTAGCTAGTTGAAGAAACAAATGTATCTCTCGACAGAAAATCATATCTGTTAGAAGCAGGAGCATCTAGTAGAGTATTTTTTCCCTGTAAGAATTGAGTTCCTTTGTGGAAGGAACACTTCATGCAACTTCGGATTTTCAAGGATGAGATTGGCACTCTTTGTTCCAAATAGGCCTATTAAGCTAAGTTGAAGAAACACAGGTATCACCCGAAAGAAAATAATCTGTGTTAGAAGCAGGAGGATGTTAAACAATACTTCCCTGTGAAAGTTGAGTTAGTTTTTTAAAGGACTACTTCCAGCACTTAGGTATTTCAAGGTGGAGATGGGCTCTCGTTTTTCACAAGAGGCCTGTTTAGCTGAGTTGGAGAAACCCATGTGTCTCTCAAAAGAAACCCACTTGTGTTAGAAGCAGGAACACCTACAACGTTGTGTCCCAGTGAGAACTGAGTGAGTTTTTGAAGGGAATATTGACTGCAGCTTAGAATTCAAGGTAGAGATAGGCTACGTTGGTTCCTATTCTGTATTTTCAGTTGAGTTGAAGAGACATGTGAATCTCTTGAAAGAAAACCTTCTGTGTTAGAAGCAGGCACCTCAAGCCCTTTGATTCCCTGAGGGAATTGAGTTTCTTCTGAAATGAATACCTTTTCAACGTAAATTTTCCAAGGCACAGATAGGGTCTCTTTGCCCCAAATAGTCCTATTTACGTAAGTTGAAGAAACACATGGAGCACTAGAAAGAAGGACCATATTTGTTAGAGCATGTGCATGTAGGCCCAATTTGCCCTCTGACAGTTGAGTTAGTTCTGAAAGGAATTCATACACCCAATCCCAGTTTTCAAGGTGAAGAAAGGCTCATTTTGTGCCAAATAGGACTGTCCAGATAACTTGAAGAAACACATGAATTTCTCGAAAGAAATCCATCTATATTAGAAGCACAAGCATCAACCACCTTGTTTTACTGTGAGGACGCAGTTAGTGTACTTAAGGCATATTTTTTGCAACTTAGGATTTTGAGCGTAGAGATAAGCTCTCCTTATTCCAATAGACCTATTCAGCTGACTTCACAAGCACGTGAATCGAACCAGAGAAAACCATCTATGTGGTAAGCCTCAGAATTTAGGTCATTGTTTCCCTGCGAGTACTGACTTAGTTAGTGGAAGGAATTCACATGGCCATCAGAGTTTTCAAGGGGGAGAGTGGCTCATTTTGTTCCAAATAGGCCTCTCCAGACAAGTTGAAGGAACTCATGTATCTCTCAAAGAAAACCATGGATGATAGAAGGAGGTGCATCTAGTCCATTATTTCTCTGTGAGAATTGAGTTAGTGTTTTAAAAGGAATCTTCCTGCAACTTAAGTATTTCAAGGTGGAGATTGCCTCTCTTTGTTCCAAACAGTCCAGTTCAGCTGACTTGATGAAACCCATGTATCTCTGAAAAGAAAACAGTCTATGTTAGAAGCAGGAGCATTTCACACTTTCTTTCAATGTAAGAATTGAGGTAGATTTTGCAAAGAATGCTTCCTTCAACTTAGGTTTTTCCAGGTGGACATAGGCTCTCTTGGTTCCAAGTAGGCTTATTAGGCTGAGGTGAAGAAACACATGCATCTCGCCAAAGAAACCCACTTGTGTTAGATGCGGGAAGATGGAGAACATTATTGCCCTCTGAGAACTGAGTTAGATTTGGCAAAGAATACCTCCTGAAACATAGGATTTTCAAGGTGCAGATAGGCTATGTATATTCCAAAATGGCCTTTTCAGCTGAGTTTAAGAAACACATTCATCTCTCAAAAGAAAACCGTTTGTGTCACAAGCAGGAGTATCTAGCACATTGTTTCCCTCTGACAATCGAGTTAGTTCTCGAAAGGAATACCTCCTGCAACTTAGGTTTTTCAAAGTGCAGATGGGCCCTCTTTGTCCCAAACCGGTCTACACAGGTGAGTTGATGAAGCACGTAACTATCTCATTGGAAAACCATCTGTGTTAGAAGCAGGAGCAGCTAACACTTTGTATCCCTCTGAGAACTGAGGTAGGTTTTGAGAGGAACACTTCCTACACACTAGGTTTTTCAAGGTGGAGATAGGCTGTCTTTGTTCCAAATAGGCCTATTTAGCTAAGGTGTAGAAACACATATACGTCACAAAAGACAATGATTTAGGTTAGAAGCAGGAGCACCTAGCACAGTTTTCCTCTGAGAATTGATTTAGATTTTGTAAGGAATACACACTGCCAATGAGAATTTTCAAACAGGAGAAATGCTTATTTGGTTCCAAAGAGGACTGCCCAGCAAATTTGAAGGAACTCTTGTCACTCTCCAAAGAAAACTGTGTATGTTAGATGCCTCAAAACCTAGGGCATAGTTTCCTGTGAGAATTGAGTTACTTTCCAGAGGAATTCCTACCGCCAGTCTGAGTGTCAAGGTGGAGACATGCATATTTTGTTCGAGCTAAGTGGAAGCAGCACATGTATCTCTGGAAAGAAATCAATCTGTGTTTGGAGCAGGAGGACCTAGCACATTGTTTTCCTGTGAGAATTGTGAGAGTTTTTGTCAGAAATACTTCCTGCAACTTTCAGTTTTAAAGGAGAAACATGATCTCTTTGATCCAAATCGGCCTATACAGTGTAGAAGAAAAACCACATCTATGACTCGAAAGATAGCCATCTGTTTTAGGAGCAGAAGCATCGAGCACCGGCACATTGTTTCCCTGTGAGAATTGAGTAAGTCTTTGATAGGAATCCATCCTGCAACTCAGGTTTCTCATGGTGGAGATAGGCTCACTATGTGCTAAGTAGACCCATACCTGTGAGTTGAAGAAACAAATGTATCTCTCCAAAGAAAACCACCTGTGTTAGGAGCTGCAGCAGGTAGCACATTGTTTCCCTGTGAGAATTGAGTTAATTTTTGAAAAGAATAATTCCTGCAGAAAAGGTTTTTCAAGGTGGAATTAGGATCACTTGGTTCCAAATAGGTGTATTGGGCTGAGTCGAAGAGACACATGTATCTGTCAAAAGAAAACCATTTTCTCCGAACCAGGAGTTTCCAGCACTTTGTACTCCTGAACGAATTGAGTTAGTATTTAAAAGGAGTACTTCCTAAAAGTTAGGTTTTTCAATGTGGAGCTAGGCTGTCTTTTTTCCAAATTGACTTATTTAGCTAAGTTGAAGAAACGCATGTATTTCTTGACCGAAAACTTTCTCTCTTAGAAGCAGGAGAATCTAGCACATTGTTTCCCTGTGAGAACTGACTTAGTTTTTGAAAAGAATTCTTTCTGCAACTTCGGTTTTTCCAAGTGGAGTTTCTTCGTTCCAACTAGGCCTTTTCAGCTCATTTATGAAACACATTTATCTCTCCAAAGGAAAACATCTATCTATGTTGGAAGCTGCAGCTTGTGTGAGATTTGAGTTCGTGTTTAAACGGAATATTGCTGTAACAGGATTTTCACGGTGGACATAGGCTATGTTTATTCCAATTATGCCTCTTCAGCTGAGTTGAAGGAACACATGTATATCCTGAAAGAAAACCATGTGTGTTAGAAGCAGAAGCATCAAGCACATTGATTCCATGTGATATTTGAGTTGGTTTGGAAAGGAATACCTCCTGTCACGTAAGGTCTGCAAGGCAGAAGTAGGGTCTCTTCGTTCCAATAGTGCATTGTAGCTAGTTGAAGAAACAAATGTATCTCTCGACAGAAAATCATATCTGTTAGAAGCAGGAGCATCTAGTAGAGTATTTTTTCCCGGTAAGAATTGAGTTCCTTTGTGGAAGGAACACTTCATGCAACTTCGGATTTTCAAGGATGAGATTGGCACTCTTTGTTCCAAATAGGCCTATTAAGCTAAGTTGAAGAAACACAGGTATCACCCGAAAGAAAATAATCTGTGTTAGAAGCAGGAGGATGTTAAACAATACTTCCCTGTGAAAGTTGAGTTAGTTTTTTAAAGGACTACTTCCAGCACTTAGGTATTTCAAGGTGGAGATGGGCTCTCGTTTTTCACAAGAGGCCTGTTTAGCTGAGTTGGAGAAACCCATGTGTCTCTCAAAAGAAACCCACTTGTGTTAGAAGCAGGAACACCTACAACGTTGTGTCCCAGTGAGAACTGAGTGAGTTTTTGAAGGGAATATTGACTGCAGCTTAGAATTCAAGGTAGAGATAGGCTACGTTGGTTCCTATTCTGTATTTTCAGTTGAGTTGAAGAGACATGTGAATCTCTTGAAAGAAAACCTTCTGTGTTAGAAGCAGGCACCTCAAGCCCTTTGATTCCCGAGGGAATTGAGTTTCTTCTGAAATGAATACCTTTTCAACGTAAATTTTCCAAGGCAGAGATAGGGTCTCTTTGCCCCAAATAGTCCTATTTACGTAAGTTGAAGAAACACATGGAGCACTAGAAAGAAGGACCATATTTGTTAGAGCATGTGCATGTAGGCCCAATTTGCCCTCTGACAGTTGAGTTAGTTCTGAAAGGAATTCATACACCCAATCCCAGTTTTCAAGGTGAAGAAAGGCTCATTTTCTGCCAAATAGGACTGTCCAGATAACTTGAAGAAACACATGAACTTCTCGAAAGAAATCCATCTATATTAGAAGCACAAGCATCAACCACCTTGTTTTACTGTGAGGACGCAGTTAGTGTACTTAAGGCATATTTTTTGCAACTTAGGATTTTGAGCGTAGAGATAAGCTCTCCTTATTCCAATAGACCTATTCAGCTGACTTCACAAGCACGTGAATCGAACCAGAGAAAACCATCTACGTGGTAAGCCTCAGAATTTAGGTCATTGTTTCCCTGCGAGTACTGACTTAGTTAGTGGAAGGAATTCACATGGCCATCAGAGTTTTCAAGGGGGAGAGTGGCTCATTTTGTTCCAAATAGGCCTCTCCAGACAAGTTGAAGGAACTCATGTATCTCTCAAAGAAAACCATGGATGATAGAAGGAGGTGCATCTAGTCCATTATTTCTCTGTGAGAATTGAGTTAGTGTTTTAAAAGGAATCTTCCTGCAACTTAAGTATTTCAAGGTGGAGATTGCCTCTCTTTGTTCCAAACAGTCCAGTTCAGCTGACTTGATGAAACCCATGTATCTCTGAAAAGAAAACAGTCTATGTTAGAAGCAGGAGCATTTCACACTTTCTTTCAATGTAAGAATTGAGGTAGATTTTGCAAAGAATGCTTCCTTCAACTTAGGTTTTTCCAGGTGGACATAGGCTCTCTTGGTTCCAAGTAGGCTTATTAGGCTGAGGTGAAGAAACACATGCATCTCGCCAAAGAAACCCACTTGTGTTAGATGCGGGAAGATGGAGAACATTATTGCCCTCTGAGAACTGAGTTAGATTTGGCAAAGAATACCTCCTGAAACATAGGATTTTCAAGGTGCAGATAGGCTATGTATATTCCAAAATGGCCTTTTCAGCTGAGTTTAAGAAACACATTCATCTCTCAAACGAAAACCGTTTGTGTCACAAGCAGGAGTATCTAGCACATTGTTTCCCTCTGACAATCGAGTTAGTTCTCGAAAGGAATACCTCCTGCAACTTAGGTTTTTCAAAGTGCAGATGGGCCCTCTTTGTCCCAAACCGGTCTATACAGGTGAGTTGATGAAGCACGTAACTATCTCATTGGAAAACCATCTGTGTTAGAAGCAGGAGCAGCTAACACTTTGTATCCCTCTGAGAACTGAGGTAGGTTTTGAGAGGAACACTTCCTACACACTAGGTTTTTCAAGGTGGAGATAGGCTGTCTTTGTTCCAAATAGGCCTATTTAGCTAAGGTGTAGAAACACATATACGTCACAAAAGACAATGATTTAGGTTAGAAGCAGGAGCACCTAGCACAGTTTTCCTCTGAGAATTGATTTAGATTTTGTAAGGAATACACACTGCCAATGAGAATTTTCAAACAGGAGAAATGCTTATTTGGTTCCAAAGAGGACTGCCCAGCAAATTTGAAGGAACTCTTGTCACTCTCCAAAGAAAACTGTGTATGTTAGATGCCTCAAAACCTAGGGCATAGTTTCCTGTGAGAATTGAGTTACTTTCCAGAGGAATTCCTACCGCCAGTCTGAGTGTCAAGGTGGAGACATGCATATTTTGTTCGAGCTAAGTGGAAGCAGCACATGTATCTCTGGAAAGAAATCAATCTGTGTTTGGAGCAGGAGGACCTAGCACATTGTTTTCCTGTGAGAATTGTGAGAGTTTTTGTCAGAAATACTTCCTGCAACTTTCAGTTTTAAAGGAGAAACATGATCTCTTTGATCCAAATCGGCCTATACAGTGTAGAAGAAAAACCACATCTATGACTCGAAAGATAGCCATCTGTTTTAGGAGCAGAAGCATCGAGCACCGGCACATTGTTTCCCTGTGAGAATTGAGTAAGTCTTTGATAGGAATCCATCCTGCAACTCAGGTTTCTCATGGTGGAGATAGGCTCACTATGTGCTAAGTAGACCCATACCTGTGAGTTGAAGAAACAAATGTATCTCTCCAAAGAAAACCACCAGTGTTAGGAGCTGCAGCAGGTAGCACGTTGTTTCCCTGTGAGAATTGAGTTAATTTTTGAAAAGAATAATTCCTGCAGAAAAGGTTTTTCAAGGTGGAATTAGGATCACTTGGTTCCAAATAGGTGTATTGGGCTGAGTCGAAGAGACACATGTATCTGTCAAAAGAAAACCATTTTCTCCGAACCAGGAGTTTCCAGCACTTTGTACTCCTGAACGAATTGAGTTAGTATTTAAAAGGAGTACTTCCTAAAAGTTAGGTTTTTCAATGTGGAGCTAGGCTGTCTTTTTTCCAAATTATCTTATTTAGCTAAGTTGAAGAAACGCATGTATTTCTTGACCGAAAACTTTCTCTCTTAGAAGCAGGAGAATCTAGCACATTGTTTGCCTGTGAGAACTGACTTAGTTTTTGAAAAGAATTCTTTCTGCAACTTCGGTTTTTCAAAGTGGAGTTTCTTCGTTCCAACTAGGCCTTTTCAGCTCATTTATGAAACACATTTATCTCTCCAAAGGAAAACATCTATCTATGTTGGAAGCTGCAGCTTGTGTGAGATTTGAGTTCGTGTTTAAACGGAAATTTGCTGTAACAGGATTTTCACGGTGGACATAGGCTATGTTTATTCCAATTACGCCTCTTCAGCTGAGTTGAAGGAACACATGTATATCCTGAAAGAAAACCATATGTGTTAGAAGCAGAAGCATCAAGCACATTGATTCCATGTGATATTTGAGTTGGTTTGGAAAGGAATACCTCCTGTCACGTAAGGTCTGCAAGGCAGAAGTAGGGTCTCTTCGTTCCAATAGTGCATTGTAGCTAGTTGAAGAAACAAATGTATCTCTCGACAGAAAATCATATCTGTTACAAGCAGGAGCATCTAGTAGAGTATTTTTTCCCGGTAAGAATTGAGTTCCTTTGTGGAAGGAACACTTCATGCAACTTCGGATTTTCAAGGATGAGATTGGCACTCTTTGTTCCAAATAGGCCTATTAAGCTAAGTTGAAGAAACACAGGTATCACCCGAAAGAAAATAATCTGTGTTAGAAGCAGGAGGATGTTAAACAATACTTCCCTGTGAAAGTTGAATTAGTTTTTTAAAGGACTACTTCCAGCACTTAGGTATTTCAAGGTGGAGATGGGCTCTCGTTTTTCACAAGAGGCCTGTTTAGCTGAGTTGGAGAAACCCATGTGTCTCTCAAAAGAAACCCACTTGTGTTAGAAGCAGGAACACCTACAACGTTGTGTCCCAGTGAGAACTGAGTGAGTTTTTGAAGGGAATATTGACTGCAGCTTAGAATTCAAGGTAGAGATAGGCTACGTTGGTTCCTATTCTGTATTTTCAGTTGAGTTGAAGAGACATGTGAATCTCTTGAAAGAAAACCTTCTGTGTTAGAAGCAGGCACCTCAAGCCCTTTGATTCCCGAGGGAATTGAGTTTCTTCTGAAATGAATACCTTTTCAACGTAAATTTTCCAAGGCACAGATAGGGTCTCTTTGCCCCAAATAGTCCTATTTACGTAAGTTGAAGAAACACATGGAGCACTAGAAAGAAGGACCATATTTGTTAGAGCATGTGCATGTAGGCCCAATTTGCCCTCTGACAGTTGAGTTAGTTCTGAAAGGAATTCATACACCCAATCCCAGTTTTCAAGGTGAAGAAAGGCTCATTTTCTGCCAAATAGGACTGTCCAGATAACTTGAAGAAACACATGAACTTCTCGAAAGAAATCCATCTATATTAGAAGCACAAGCATCAACCACCTTGTTTTACTGTGAGGACGCAGTTAGTGTACTTAAGGCATATTTTTTGCAACTTAGGATTTTGAGCGTAGAGATAAGCTCTCCTTATTCCAATAGACCTATTCAGCTGACTTCACAAGCACGTGAATCGAACCAGAGAAAACCATCTACGTGGTAAGCCTCAGAATTTAGGTCATTGTTTCCCTGCGAGTACTGACTTAGTTAGTGGAAGGAATTCACATGGCCATCAGAGTTTTCAAGGGGGAGAGTGGCTCATTTTGTTCCAAATAGGCCTCTCCAGACAAGTTGAAGGAACTCATGTATCTCTCAAAGAAAACCATGGATGATAGAAGGAGGTGCATCTAGTCCATTATTTCTCTGTGAGAATTGAGTTAGTGTTTTAAAAGGAATCTTCCTGCAACTTAAGTATTTCAAGGTGGAGATTGCCTCTCTTTGTTCCAAACAGTCCAGTTCAGCTGACTTGATGAAACCCATGTATCTCTGAAAAGAAAACAGTCTATGTTAGAAGCAGGAGCATTTCACACTTTCTTTCAATGTAAGAATTGAGGTAGATTTTGCAAAGAATGCTTCCTTCAACTTAGGTTTTTCCAGGTGGACATAGGCTCTCTTGGTTCCAAGTAGGCTTATTAGGCTGAGGTGAAGAAACACATGCATCTCGCCAAAGAAACCCACTTGTGTTAGATGCGGGAAGATGGAGAACATTATTGCCCTCTGAGAACTGAGTTAGATTTGGCAAAGAATACCTCCTGAAACATAGGATTTTCAAGGTGCAGATAGGCTATGTATATTCCAAATTGGCCTTTTCAGCTGAGTTTAAGAAACACATTCATCTCTCAAAAGAAAACCGTTTGTGTCACAAGCAGGAGTATCTAGCACATTGTTTCCCTCTGACAATCGAGTTAGTTCTCGAAAGGAATACCTCCTGCAACTTAGGTTTTTCAAAGTGCAGATGGGCCCTCTTTGTCCCAAACCGGTCTACACAGGTGAGTTGATGAAGCACGTAACTATCTCATTGGAAAACCATCTGTGTTAGAAGCAGGAGCAGCTAACACTTTGTATCCCTCTGAGAACTGAGGTAGGTTTTGAGAGGAACACTTCCTACACACTAGGTTTTTCAAGGTGGAGATAGGCTGTCTTTGTTCCAAATAGGCCTATTTAGCTAAGGTGTAGAAACACATATACGTCACAAAAGACAATGATTTAGGTTAGAAGCAGGAGCACCTAGCACAGTTTTCCTCTGAGAATTGATTTAGATTTTGTAAGGAATACACACTGCCAATGAGAATTTTCAAACAGGAGAAATGCTTATTTGGTTCCAAAGAGGACTGCCCAGCAAATTTGAAGGAACTCTTGTCACTCTCCAAAGAAAACTGTGTATGTTAGATGCCTCAAAACCTAGGGCATAGTTTCCTGTGAGAATTGAGTTACTTTCCAGAGGAATTCCTACCGCCAGTCTGAGTGTCAAGGTGGAGACATGCATATTTTGTTCGAGCTAAGTGGAAGCAGCACATGTATCTCTGGAAAGAAATCAATCTGTGTTTGGAGCAGGAGGACCTAGCACATTGTTTTCCTGTGAGAATTGTGAGAGTTTTTGTCAGAAATACTTCCTGCAACTTTCAGTTTTAAAGGAGAAACATGATCTCTTTGATCCAAATCGGCCTATACAGTGTAGAAGAAAAACCACATCTATGACTCGAAAGATAGCCATCTGTTTTAGGAGCAGAAGCATCGAGCACCGGCACATTGTTTCCCTGTGAGAATTGAGTAAGTCTTTGATAGGAATCCATCCTGCAACTCAGGTTTCTCATGGTGGAGATAGGCTCACTATGTGCTAAGTAGACCCATACCTGTGAGTTGAAGAAACAAATGTATCTCTCCAAAGAAAACCACCTGTGTTAGGAGCTGCAGCAGGTAGCACATTGTTTCCCTGTGAGAATTGAGTTAATTTTTGAAAAGAATAATTCCTGCAGAAAAGGTTTTTCAAGGTGGAATTAGGATCACTTGGTTCCAAATAGGTGTATTGGGCTGAGTCGAAGAGACACATGTATCTGTCAAAAGAAAACCATTTTCTCCGAACCAGGAGTTTCCAGCACTTTGTACTCCTGAACGAATTGAGTTAGTATTTAAAAGGAGTACTTCCTAAAAGTTAGGTTTTTCAATGTGGAGCTAGGCTGTCTTTTTTCCAAATTGTCTTATTTAGCTAAGTTGAAGAAACGCATGTATTTCTTGACCGAAAACTTTCTCTCTTAGAAGCAGGAGAATCTAGCACATTGTTTCCCTGTGAGAACTGACTTAGTTTTTGAAAACAATTCTTTCTGCAACTTCGGTTTTTCAAAGTGGAGTTTCTTTGTTCCAACTAGGCCTTTTCAGCTCATTTATGAAACACATTTATCTCTCCAAAGGAAAACATCTATCTATGTTGGAAGCTGCAGCTTGTGTGAGATTTGAGTTCGTGTTTAAACGGAATATTGCTGTAACAGGATTTTCACGGTGGACATAGGCTATGTTTATTCCAATTATGCCTCTTCAGCTGAGTTGAAGGAACACATGTATATCCTGAAAGAAAACCATGTGTGTTAGAAGCAGAAGCATCAAGCACATTGATTCCATGTGATATTTGAGTTGGTTTGGAAAGGAATACCTCCTGTCACGTAAGGTCTGCAAGGCAGAAGTAGGGTCTCTTCGTTCCAATAGTGCATTGTAGCTAGTTGAAGAAACAAATGTATCTCTCGACAGAAAATCATATCTGTTAGAAGCAGGAGCATCTAGTAGAGTATTTTTTCCCGGTAAGAATTGAGTTCCTTTGTGGAAGGAACACTTCATGCAACTTCGGATTTTCAAGGATGAGATTGGCACTCTTTGTTCCAAATAGGCCTATTAAGCTAAGTTGAAGAAACACAGGTATCACCCGAAAGAAAATAATCTGTGTTAGAAGCAGGAGGATGTTAAACAATACTTCCCTGTGAAAGTTGAGTTAGTTTTTTAAAGGACTACTTCCAGCACTTAGGTATTTCAAGGTGGAGATGGGCTCTCGTTTTTCACAAGAGGCCTGTTTAGCTGAGTTGGAGAAACCCATGTGTCTCTCAAAAGAAACCCACTTGTGTTAGAAGCAGGAACACCTACAACGTTGTGTCCCAGTGAGAACTGAGTGAGTTTTTGAAGGGAATATTGACTGCAGCTTAGAATTCAAGGTAGAGATAGGCTACGTTGGTTCCTATTCTGTATTTTCAGTTGAGTTGAAGAGACATGTGAATCTCTTGAAAGAAAACCTTCTGTGTTAGAAGCAGGCACCTCAAGCCCTTTGATTCCCGAGGGAATTGAGTTTCTTCTGAAATGAATACCTTTTCAACGTAAATTTTCCAAGGCACAGATAGGGTCTCTTTGCCCCAAATAGTCCTATTTACGTAAGTTGAAGAAACACATGGAGCACTAGGAAGAAGGACCATATTTGTTAGAGCATGTGCATGTAGGCCCAATTTGCCCTCTGACAGTTGAGTTAGTTCTGAAAGGAATTCATACACCCAATCCCAGTTTTCAAGGTGAAGAAAGGCTCATTTTCTGCCAAATAGGACTGTCCAGATAACTTGAAGAAACACATGAACTTCTCGAAAGAAATCCATCTATATTAGAAGCACAAGCATCAACCACCTTGTTTTACTGTGAGGACGCAGTTAGTGTACTTAAGGCATATTTTTTGCAACTTAGGATTTTGAGCGTAGAGATAAGCTCTCCTTATTCCAATAGACCTATTCAGCTGACTTCACAAGCACGTGAATCGAACCAGAGAAAACCATCTACGTGGTAAGCCTCAGAATTTAGGTCATTGTTTCCCTGCGAGTACTGACTTAGTTAGTGGAAGGAATTCACATGGCCATCAGAGTTTTCAAGGGGGAGAGTGGCTCATTTTGTTCCAAATAGGCCTCTCCAGACAAGTTGAAGGAACTCATGTATCTCTCAAAGAAAACCATGGATGATAGAAGGAGGTGCATCTAGTCCATTATTTCTCTGTGAGAATTGAGTTAGTGTTTTAAAAGGAATCTTCCTGCAACTTAAGTATTTCAAGGTGGAGATTGCCTCTCTTTGTTCCAAACAGTCCAGTTCAGCTGACTTGATGAAACCCATGTATCTCTGAAAAGAAAACAGTCTATGTTAGAAGCAGGAGCATTTCACACTTTCTTTCAATGTAAGAATTGAGGTAGATTTTGCAAAGAATGCTTCCTTCAACTTAGGTTTTTCCAGGTGGACATAGGCTCTCTTGGTTCCAAG